>NW_024412747.1:1998619-2180155 GCF_014898765.1 Herpailurus yagouaroundi | reverse complement strand
ATAAAATAAAATAAAATAAAATAAAATAAAATAAAATAAAATAAAATTCAAGGTCAAAAAATAAAATAAAATAAAATAAAAGGTGCTGGAGAGTCAAGAGCCATATATGATTTATGTATACTCCATGTATATAACTAGAGGATACCAGAAGTTCTGTAGTGTGGTCCTATTATGCACGTCATCTGTCATATTTCAGATTATTTGTTCATCGCGATGCTGTGTTCTTGTCTTGACATGCTCTTAGGAGGTGGAAACCATCCCCTGCTGGTACCCTATGATACACTGACAGCCAAAGAGAAAGCCAAGGATAGGGAAAAAGCACAGGACATCCTCAAGTTCTTACAGATCAATGGATATGCTGTATCCAGGTAAAAGCACACGTGCCAGTATATACCCTTGTTATAAAGACTGACCGTTTAAATATCCCCATCATATTTAATGTTGCAAATGATTCAGGACCCGTTTAAATCTTAGTGCTACTATTTAGTATGTTCAAAATAAACACATCAGAAACATAAATGCCCTTGACTGTTTACCACCTACCTGATTCCTTTCACTACTTAGGTTAAATCCCATCCATCATTTAGGCAAAAATTGGGGGCAGAAATGACCCACTGTTTCTCTAAAGTGAGTCTTTTTTTTTTTTTTTTTTTTTGCATAGTAATAGAGTTACTCACTACAGTTTTATATCATATGCAAAGTATTCCTTATAAATTAAATCTCACTTTTGCCTGTAGCTACAAGAATATTAGGTAATGTTCCACATTTGTATATACCATTTATACTTTTTAAGCAAAATTTTACCTTCCAGTAGTCTGTGTAGAAACTGGTTTCCATGTTTCATTTTTGCTGCTCTAGGGGATTCAAGGACCTGGAATTGGACACACCTTCCATTGAGAAACGATTTGCCTATAGTTTCCTTCAGCAACTCATTCGCTATGTGGATGAAGCCCATCAGTATATCCTGGAGTTTGGTAGGTACCTACATCAGGGTATAGAACAGCACAGTCTCCTGGGCTGTTTATGGTCTGTTCCCTGGTGGTATAAACACTTTCTATCCAACCTAGTACTAAACAGAATCTAGCAGTCAGTAGGCAAACACATTTTTAGGGATTGCATAATTTACAGAACTTAAAAAAAAACTGAACACATCATTCTTTTCTCCTTACAATGTTTATTGGCATTGATTTTTTATTTTGAAAGACCCGTTGGATGGATATCCCAATCTAAGGTACAGTTAAATCTTCCCTTTTGAAATTAATTGCCATGCTCTTGAAAAACCGGAAACTGTGCATCCCCAAACTTTCCAGGCAATGTGAAGCCCTCAAGTTTATCCTGTGTATGGATACACATTTATAGTAGAATATCTGCAATGCAGAACACTTTACTTAGGGTCTTGTTAGAGTAAAATGAAAGACCTCCTCCCCCCACGTGGCCCACCAAGTATGAAAAGAATTCCTTGTTTTAACTCTTAGATTCAGATTTTCAAGACAGCCTCCTCTCACTTCTGTTATTTCATGATTGTCCTGAGTACCATTGACTTGAAATTCAAGTTGTTAGTTACCCAGCTTCATGTCGGGTCGTCTTCAAGCCACCAGTTGGTATTAAGATAGAAGGAAGTAGGATCTGGCCCCTTTGGAAGAACAGAGTGTTCTGGTGATTATCTTTTCAATTTGTTTTTCATGCTTTTTTTTCTCTGTTTTTATTTTTGTTTTTTAATCCTCATTCTTTCTCCTTTTCAGTACTTTCCCCCAGCCCTTCATCCTCGCCTTAGCAATAAACTCATCCTCAACAAACCCATCCTGACGAAGGAGTCTTCTTTACTACTGTTTTCTTAGAATTTAGGACTTAGTTTTTGGCACAGTGTCAGATTAAAGTTCATAGAAATTTGAGCTCTGGAATTTACTTGTTCCTGGTCTCCCGTATCCCAAATGCGATTAAAGATTTTCCAGTTGAGTGTCCTTCTCTTAAAGAACTTGCCCTCTCAATCTGTTCTTTATCTGCAGTGCGGATGCTGTGCCTTGGCACTCTTCTTAACTACCTTTTTTCACAAAAGCCAACTGTGCAAACTAATTTACAGTATGTAATCTTTTTGTAGGTCCTGCAATGATTTTTAAAAAATTTTTAATGATTTTTTTAATATGATTTATGAATCATTCTGAAAAGTAGCCACATTAGTCTCAGTTAATGAAATTTGATCCAACAAACAAAAATGAAGCTATGGTGAATTTTTAAAGCTCTTATGCATGCAAATTAAATATTGAAATTTCTCAGGCACATTTAAGTGTATCTGAGATGAGTGGCAGCTCAAGTTTACTCTTCTTTTTGGCAAGAGAGAAGAGAGAAAGCAAAATCAAGGGATTAAGGAAAAAAAACTTTTTAAGCTCGACATGGGTAACAGAAACAGAAATTCAGAGGGTAAAATGTGTTTGGGTTTTCTCCCCACTGTGTTCAAGTTTCTGAATAAAGAAGTGTTTGTGCAGAGGGAGTATTAAGAACCTTACTTTAAATTCACCCAGTTAGGGCACTTCTTTATTTCCACAGGATAAAGGGTGTGGGCAGAAAGTGAGGCTAGATCCATAGAAAGCCCAAGAAAGTAAGGTGTTGTTTTACTCAAGAAATTAAGGAGCCGAGGTCACAGGCTCCTTTTTCGGATGGCTGTGACAGAGAAAATGCAAGAATTCTGTTAGAGGAGCAGAGGTGGGACCCTTTACATTTATTTTAATTGCCAGTTTTCATTGTCACTGCAAGGAAAACTTCTAGATGTCTTCTTTTGTCTTTAAATTTACTGCCTTTGCAACACATTGGAGGCTAATGGCCGTAGTAAGAATATGCATACGCCTTTTTCTGATTTTTGTATTCCATCTAGACCACAGTTCTCTCCATCAGCATTTTGCACAGAGGCATTTTTGTTAAAATGTGTAATGTAAATGCATAATGTAAAAAGGGAAGATATTTCCAATGTAATTCCTTGAACTGTTAACGTATTTTGTGATGTGCAAAATTCCGTCTAGACGTAGCTTATATGGGAAAGTCCCGTACGTGGATCCAGCCACTTGGCACAATATTCTTGAGAGTAATATTCTTAATGTAAAAGTGATGCCTGCGAGTGTACAAAAGCCGTGCTTTTCTTTTACTCATTTGCTGGAAAGAGCATTGTTCTGATATTACAGAATATTCTCTCAATTTCCTAAAAGTCATCCCAAACTTAATGTTTCAGATTTTACAAAATCTGTCTCAAATTGCTTTTATTTCTATTTGCAAAAGAACTTTTTTCAAGCAACAGTTTGCTTCTTACACAATAAGAAATCTCTGCTTACAAATGTTACTAAAACTGTATATCCGGTTGTGGATATATTTTGCTCTCGTGTGTGTCTGCATATCATCCTGGTTATTAGAGTTGATGTCACCTCCTGTGGATGCGTGAAGGAGGCACAGAAGGGCCACTTCAAAGCTCAGTGCATTCGGTCGATCAGTTCTTAACCTTTTGAACCATGGGGAAAACTCGGGTGTCTTTGCTTTGCTCATGGAAATTATCTTGTGACATAAGTGAACTTCTTTACTCCTGAGCAGAATGTTAATTTGCCAACCGAATATTACGGTCGTGGTCCTCCAGCTCATCCCAGGCTGGCTTCCTGCAATTTTTCACTTGGCATATTAATATTGTAACTTCTAGTCCCAGCAAGAAGCAACTATTTTTATTAGAGGCTCACCAATCTAACAATCTTAACCAATTTTTGTTTACTGAGTTTATACTCACTGTTGTCATCCCTGGTGAGCTCCTTTCTTACCGAAAGAAGATGCGGGGTTTTTATGTGACTCTATTCCACTTTTCCCGCTACGTTGTCAAGAAGCTTGTAAAGCTATGCCAGTGTGTGTGTGGGCTGTCCTCGATAGATTTTTTTATTACGATTTGGGTACTTTTGAAAATCCCTTTTAAAAAATTGTCATACTGCTGAATGAAGTTAGCCTTGATATTTTGGATGGGTTTCTATGTTCGCTTTCCTGGGATAACACGTTCAGTGATGTTATAGTGATGTGTTCTACATGTTGCTTTTTGGGTGGAAGATCTTGTAATGTTTCAAGTAAACAAAACATGTTCAACAACTCTTCATTTCTACAGATGGTGGCAGCAGAAGCAAGGCGGAACATTTTCCTTACGAGCAAGAAATCAAGTTCTTTGCTAAAGTACAGTATACACTCCATCTTGTTTTTCACTCCATGTGTTTGTCGACCGAATATACCCTTTAGATCTTTGCCTCTTTACGGAGCGTACTGGTCTACCAGTGTGAGTTCTACTAGTAAATATTTTGTGGCACAGGAATAAGTGCATGAGTCATGTAGGATGAATTTGCGCCCAGAATACTCGGTCTTATTTTCACTCCCTGCTCTTCCTGCCGTAATTCACAAATCACTTCAGTCTGTAGGAATCAAAGTTCTCCTTACTGGGCTTTATCAAATGACAAAGAGGAAAAATAATCTACTTCTTCAGTTTGGTTGTTAGGATTTAAAAATGTACGAGCATTTCTTTTATAAAGGGGAAAAGAATTCATTTATAAATTATAAATTTAGGAAGTTGTACATGATAAGAAGCTTTACTGTGTAAGCTTTATTGTGGGACCCTTGTCCTACTCCTTTACAGCAGAGGAAGCTGAGGATCAGAGAGGGTGAATTGTTTATATGTAAAGTCTACCCAAATATCGTTCTTCATTCCATTTAATACGAATTTATCAAGAGTTTGCCCTAGGCCGCAAACATTCATGACTTCCTTTCAGCCAGTCAGGAACATTCATGGCTTCCTTTCAGACAGACTTCCTGTCTCCAGTCAGGAGACAAAGTGTTGCAGATTCTCCTCATTGGGTCCATTCACTGGCATAACATGTGCTGCGTGTGTCCAGTCTCTGTCAGGTGTTAGACTACGTCCCGGGGATTCCTGTTGCGAAGACAGAATGCCCTTGGGAAGCTTTCCTGTTCAAATGATGTTGCACTTAGCCTGAGGACGTAATGCTTTTTGTCAATTTATTTTCGAAGTCCTTGCATTTGCTGGTTCCTAGAGATCATTTGCAAAATGGCGTGTTGTTTTGATTGATTCATATTTGGCCTCTTTTATATGTTTTCAGATTTGTGCCCTTTATTGTAAGGGAGATTTCTCTTGTCTTTTCTTTCCACTCAGTATAGCACTCAAAATCCGTATCAAGCATCCCAAGTTTATCCTGGGATGCGTATTGTTAGTTATCTATCATACTGCATTATAATCCCCCCCTTGATAGCCAATTATTACAAATGCTGTATCCATGGCCTCTAATCATACATTTAAAATACATTCTTGTATTGCCCTGTGTACCCCTAGTGATTTTGTTTGCAGACACCTAATGTGGTTTTATTTCCTCTGAGTCTGTAATCCATTCATTCACATATTTATTGACTAGCTATTATGTGCCAATCAAAATCCAGGCAATGTCACAACTTTCAAGGAAGATCACAAACAATTTGTATGTTGCTGTTATATATAAATATGCCATATGCCACATTGTAGGAAAAATGTAGTTAGACTTGAGTCTAAATACTGATAATGCCAGTTATTTTTTTTTTCATTTATTTATTTAACAAATATTTATCTAGTGCTTGGTGGAGGTCCCATAAAGTCCTAAGTACTGGTGACCCAGGGGTAAACAAAGGAGGGCAAAGAGTTGTTCTAGAATCCAGGAGGGCACAGTAATGGGAAACAGACCCAGAAATGTGTATTGTTCTTGTGTATTTTATCGACTCTTATGGAGAAAGACGTTCAGAATCACACGTATTAAATGCAAAATTGCAAATGATGTTCTAAGAACAGAGAATATGGGGCTTTTACCTAGTTGAGGAGATCAGTGGACGGTTATCTGATGAAGCACTGAGCTGAGGCCTGCAGGAAGAGTGGAGTGGACGGGTTACGGGGTGTGGGAAGAGCATTTCAGACATAGGGAATGGCATGTGCAGAGCCTTGTGATGTGAGCACACAGGGCAAAGAAGAGGAATTCGCCAAAGGCAGCAGGATTAGCATGCGGGAAAGGCCAGGCAGCTCTGAGAGAGGCCAGGTGAGAACACTGGGGAGGTAGGTAAGCGGCAGTGTGACTTTGAGTAGGTCACTCACTTTCTGCACCTCAGTTTAATACCTGTAAAACGGATGATGATGCTTGCCACACAGAGTAGTTACTAGGAGCAGTGAATTGACAGTGTGGAGTTGCAATTCTCACACACACACACGCATGCATGTGCACACACACACACACACACACACACACCCTCCAACCTCCCCCCACACCCGGGACTAGAGATAGCAGGGTAAGATTTGGGAGAGGCATACTCTCAAATCGTGCCAACTGGCAGGGCTATCGATACTGGGGGACTGCTGCAGGTGGACGGAAGTCTGGCTGCCCCAGAGTCTCCGTCCACCGTGTAGATCTGTTTTCTTTTCCTTTCTTTCAGGTTGTGCTTCCTTTAATTGATCAGTATTTCAAAAACCATCGTTTATACTTCTTATCTGCAGCAAGCAGACCCCTCTGTTCTGGAGGACATGCGTCAAACAAGGAGAAAGAAATGGTGACGAGGTAAAGAGCTACACAAAATAAAGACTGTTGTTGAGCGAAGTGTATTTGCATTTGAGGAAGAGCATCTGGGGACCTTGAGGTGGGAGCATGCAGTGTCTACCCGGCTTCCCTGACCCTTGGCCCCTTGGGATCAAACACGGAGGAGGATGCTCTCTACAAGTTAATACGTGTGTTCTAAACGTTGAGTTTTCTTCCATTTTGCTGCTAAATATCATGCTGAATAGAAGGAGTAAGACCCCCATCACAGAATCCACAGAGTCATCACCGCATTAGTATTTGTGATAAATGGTGCTTTTTCTAAAAATTTTTCTAACGTTTATTCATTCTTGCTAGAGAGAGAGCGCGAGTAGGGGAGGGGCAGAGAGAGGGAGACACAGAATCCGAAGCAGGCTCCAGGCTCTGAGCTGTCAGCACAGAGCCCCATGTGGGGCTCAAACCCACAGAACCATGAAATCACGACCTAAGCCGAAATCAGACACTTAACCAACTGAGCCACCCAGGTGCCCCAGTAAATGGTGCTTTTAACATTACTTCCTCTAAAATTTCTGAGTCTACTATATTTGCCACAATTTTGAAGAATAAAGGAGTTTTTCTGGAGGGCAAAATCCCATTTACAGAAATCAAATTTTTCAACATTTGTGTGTAAATCATGACCTATCTTGGAAGAAAATGACGTAAAAATATGTACCTTTCTGAAGATTTGCCCCACTCAAGTTGGCAATTTAGCAATGCTTTCTCATTTCTGTTTAAACCCAAGTATTCCTCATAGATTTATTTGTGATTCTGCTGGGTATTTCAAGTCTGATTTTTCAAAATACACCAAAATTTAGTACATATGTGATCAATTACAGAGCAAATCTATTTCTGTATTATCAAATTACACAGGAGTCCATACCAAGCTTCTAGATTGTATTTGAAAGAAGTTTCTATGAAAATGAGTAACCGAGATAAAGCAGGCTACAAGCTTTCCTTGGACTTGACTTTAATGATATGTGATGTCATGTGATGTCAGATTGCAACCGCGTTAAAAATGGCCCCAAACTTCTTCAAATAATAGTCTTCCTGTGAAGTTGGTATAACCGATTATAGTTAAAGTAACAGAGAATCCATCCATTGACGCACTTTGTTGCCACCACCTTTGTTACCAGAAAAAAGGGTGTGAGGGGCTACTTTCCAAGGTATGAATCTCCTCCTGACTTTGGAGTGGTCTTCTTTCCGCTTTTCCTGGGAAAGAGAGGCCTGGCTCTCTGCATTTCACTAGTGCCCTAATCGCTTCACCAGCCCACCATCCCCGGTGGCTAGAAAATGCCAAGGCATCAAGTTACCTTTCAATACCAGAGAGCCCAGGCTATTGCAGTCTCCTCACCCCCGCCCCCTTCCCCCATCAGAGTAGGATTTTGCAACAGCAGCTTTGTTCCCAGAGTTGGTAACTTGGGTATCAGTCAATTATGTAAACCAAGAGAAATACAATCAAAGAATATAGGAAAGAATACAAATAAAAGTATGCAAATTCTATTCCCCCCCCCCCCATCATGTTTGTATCTCCATTCCATTTTCATTCTTACTCTGAGAGCTGTTCACTGACCACAGAGGTAACTAATTTTCCTTTGCCCACTGCCCCTCATAGAAGAAATTGGAAGAGCATCGCTATTCTGTGTGAGCCTCAGTTGATGTGGTTTGGGGGCCTGAGACGCCCCCTCTTTATTAACGCCTCACCAGAAGGTTTTCTGTAATTTCATCTTCAGATTTTCTCCACCTCAGGCAACAAGGACCGGCACATTTTATTTCTCCCGTTACCATTTCCAAAAGAGAAATGGTCTCACATTCCAACATATAAGAATGAGCTGCACACTGATAGAAGTACCTTATTTCATCACAGCCCTTGAGTACCAAACATAGGTAGATTTTAACCTCAGAAAAATTCTGGGATGAAAAATGAATAAAGTTCATGATAAAGAAATTACGGCACAGGGAAAATGCTGTCTGGTCATTAACATTATGATGGATGCAAATATATCACATCTTAGGACAATGGTTATTTAAAAAGTAAAAAAATATATATTTATTTAAATAATATGGATCAAGATCTTTAAAAAAACCTCTAAATTTGGGTGTGTAGAAGAATATTGGTAGGGAAGAAACTTGATTTTAATAGTTGTGTCCCTTGGGTAGCATAGTAGAGGTGTTTTTCTTACCATTTTTATATATTTTTAAAGTGGAAAAAGTCTTACTTTTCTGATCATAAATCTGTGTCTTAAAACAACCCAGATCACCGTCACACTAACAAAAACCAACTACAAATTTTTTAGACATGTTACAATGGGATCACTGAAATTTTATAAATGTGATTTCTTACCACTTCAGTTAAATATTACTTTGGCAGGGAAAATAGGTTAAAAAGAAAAAAGGATGAAATACAAAGAAAAAAACCCCACTGTCCCTGCTACTGTGAATAAGCAGTCATGCCTTCATACCCATGTTGAACACTGCAGGAGTAGTTTTAATTCGTATTTAACAGTTGCGTGTAGCAGTACGGCATGGGTCTAAATTAACCTCCACATTTAAGAATGGGTTGTCGCCATTAGATGTGTGGATACTTCTTGGCACTAGAAATCATATGGCGAGCATTTACTGTGTCTAAAGTCAGCACCATCATGTCTGTGGAAAAGAGGAAGGTGTGCTCTCTGCTCTCTGGGAGTGTAGCTGGCAGTACCTAAGTATGTGGGTAAAAATATAATTCTAGTAGAAGAAAGCCATGCAGTGCTGTGGGATTCAAGGACAAGGAAGACCACATTGGGTGGGTATGGACAGGCTAGAGATATACAGAAGACAAGATCATTCAGAATTGACCTTCAAGAATCTGTAGGTTGTAGATTAAGAAGGGGGACTATTTTCTACGTGTCGATAACGTATAGATAGAGTGTAGAACATAGCAATTTAGGGTAAGTGTGGGTGACGTAGATTCATTATAGAACCCTGTCATTGATATTAACTGCTGGAACAAGGCACCTTCTTCCTTTTTTCTTTTTAATTTTTATAATTAATCTTTTTTACTTAATTCATGAGCCCTATGAAGCCATTGGGATAAAGGGCAGTCTGGCCACAAAAGTGGGATTGAGAAGTGTGAGCTTGCTAAGAGGCCATGACAGCAATGCAGGCTGTCGTGAGGGAAGTGCTACCTTAAAGAGGTGGTTCTACCCACAGATCCATTCAGCACGCGTTTCTGAATGCCTGCCATGCCGTGCCCAAGGTGCCGTCCTAGGACTGAGGATGATAAACACACACATATAACGATGCAGTTCCAATTAAGTGCACTTAAAAGTGCAGCTGAGTACCTGCATACATGTAGCGCTAACCACTTAACAAGTTGTGACGAGTGCAATGGAAACATATATGAAGTACTGGGAATACGGAGGAGATGTACGTGGAGAGAGGAGTTGGATGTGGGAAGCACGGACGAGAGAAAATCACAGACCTTGGCAGTGGGTCATATGGCAGGTCCCCACGGTGCTGGAGTTTCAGTGCTGAGTGGTTGGAACAATATTGCTGGCAACAGTAGAAAAAAGAAATGACGGAGACCTGGTTTTGAGAAGAAGGGGTTCAGTTTGGTTAGGTAATTACTGAAGCATGGCAGGTTATTCAGCCGGAAATGGCATATTTGGAGATTATCTGTACCCATGTTATGCTCACAGTTCTGGAAGCAGATGAAGGGAGAGTAGACAGAGAAGCAAAAAGGTCTGAATCCCAAACCTTAGAGACTCATTACATCTGAAGGATTTTCAGAAATGGTTCTTTGAAGAACACTGAGGATGATTTATTAGAGAAGAAGGGGAAACATATCGCCGTAAAGCAGAACTGAGAGTTTCCCAGATTGAAGTAGTCAGTGATGCCAAGTACCATAGGCAGCTTTCCAGGACCGAGATTGAAAAAGTATTATTTGATTTACTGATCAGCAAGCACCGAGAATTTCTAGGGAGTGTTTCTGTAGAGCAGTGAGACATCAAAGCCAAGGAATTGTAGGTGCGTTATGAATTCTTTTTCTTAATTGTTTTACTGTTTATTTTTGAGAGAGAGTGTGTGCATGTGTGAGCAAGCGAGCGCGGTGGGGCAGAGAGAGACGGAGACACAGAATCCAAAGCAGGCTCCAGGCTCTGAGCTGTCAGCACAGAGCAGAGCCCGATACAGGACTCGAACTCACAGACCCTGAGATCATGACCTGAGCCAAAGTTGGATGCTTGACCCACTGAGCCACCCAGGCGCCCCAATGAATTATAATTTCTTAAGAATGTTAGTAATGGAGGGATATACATACACAAAGAGAAGACAGTATTATGGAGAATATTTTTAGAGAAACTATAGGCCAAAGCTTATAATAATAAAACCTTATAGTTGATATACAAACTCCACTCTAAAAGTTGATGATAGCACAGGAGGGGAAATAGATACAGTTTGTCCTTTGTGAGAATCTGGTTTTCTACATATCTACATATTTCTATTTCTACATATCTACATATTTCTATTTCTACATATCGGCTACTGATTAGGAACAACCAAAGTTAAGAAGCATTGCTATTTTAAGAAGTCATTTTTTTCAAACAGGTTCTCAGACATTCACTATAATCCAACAGAATCGGACACAGAATAATGCTGTGTTTTTCATCACAGGAAAATGTCCTAGGTCTGGATGAACTGGGTTCAAACATGATCCTAGCATTACAAATTCAACATCATCTCAGAATGTTTCACACTGATACGACAGAGTCTCAGTTCATAAGAAGTAAAACGAGATCACTTAAAACAGGTTGATATACATATAGGGATCCAAAATATGTACAACTCTGACAAGTGCTCACTCTCTAGAGATGGAGACAGATCGTTGTTGAATTAGCATAAGGCTCAGTGGGTCAGAGCACCTGGAGAATGTTGCTTATTTTATTATCTCTTTTTCTGTTTACATTATAACACAGAGACAGTGCAGCTCAGGAGGCTAATATCTCATTTTAAATATCATACCTGCTTGAATAGATCATTGTTTTAAAAACTTTTAGAACTGCTAGGAGACGACTCAAGACCTCAAATTCACTGAGAGATTTGCTGATGCATGTTCTCTTGGAAAAACTGTACGATACCCTTTATAGTTATTTTTCATTAATACATTATTCTGCATTGTTACAGAAATGAGAGATGATAGCCAAAACTTACTGTTAAAAAAGTCAGCATCACAGACGTGATTCTCCGTCTCCTTTCTCCAGTCCTGCCGTGAGCTCGTGACTCCATTTTTTTTCCATGGCATCGTCCATATCCCCAGTCTTGGGGAGGGCATGTCTACACACTGCTGTTTATGGGAGAGCTTCACGAGACAGAATGGGGCAGTCAGGATCTAGCTGGGACAGTCAAGCTGGATGTGGGTGGTGTGGTACACATGGGTCATCAGGCTAGAGCTTCCATCAAGTTCTGGCTACGCAGAGCCTCTATCTGAGAGCTCAGAAGTGTTTGGGTAGATGTGAAAATAGTATCATTTGCAATATGGAAGGTTACATGTCATGGTAGAGATTTGCACATGACCCCTAGGAGAGGCTGGAAGGAACCCTTTCAGCTTGGACTGGGAGTGGTGAAGGAGCACTGGGTTGTTAGCAAAGGCTTGTTGGAGTAGACATGTCTGTTGCTGAATCCTGAGGGATGGATAGAAGGGAGCATAGCAGGGAAGGGAGTGAAGGGTATTCCTGAGAAGACCTGGAAGGAGCCCGCCAGACTGCAGCCTGGGGACAAGCTGGGACAATGGCAGGTCTTTCCCAGGTTCTGATGTGAGAGTTAGTACATATCAGTGCTGTCCTGCTGAATGCAGGCCACCCTTATTTGGGATCTCCCACGGCCGATCCCCAGGAACACAGTGGCCCAGAAACTTGCTCTGGAGGAGATAGAAATAAGCTTAAGTCAAACATTAGCATGAAGAGCCCTTGAAGTTATTGCATCTGCAACATTTTTCTGAGTGATTATCAGTTGTTCAAATTCTATCTCTACCTCACTGTGTTCAAATTCACTGGATGCTTTGGTGTATATGGAAGGGGTATGCTCACGGTTGGAAAGAAGGAAAGTTCAAATGATAAACATACTGAACCTTAAAGTGACATTTCATGCCCCAAGTGCCATACTTCTGATTTTAAATAATAATCCATAACAACAACAACAAAAATTCTAGAATTTCAGTGGTACATTTGGGCAGATAAAATTTTAAGCGTTTTCCTTGTGCTATTTGAGTAGTCATATTCTTAAGGGGTTCATATAGATTGCTTTTATATTAATTAGCTTTGCTTTCAAATTTTTTTTGGTTTCTTTACTTATAATATGTGCTTTTTTAACCATGTTTGTTAAAGATATGCACTCAAAGATTCTTTCTTTAATACCTCTACTCCACATTCTGCTCAGAAAATTGATTCTTTCTGCGTGACATCATGTTGCTTTTTTCCTGCTCATATATCAGCTGTTTATTTTTCTTTTTTTTTCTTCTTTTTTTTTAAATTTATTTTAATTTCTCCCTGTCTTTTCTATCTTCCCTCCCCCTTCCCCCCTTTCTCTTTTGTTTTTCTTTTGTCTTCAGCCTATTCTGCAAACTTGGAGTTCTTGTCAGGCATAGGATTTCACTATTTGGTAAGGAGACCCTTGCAACCAATACTAGCATGGCCATCACTTGGTTTTCTTTGCCAATTTTGCACTGTGTTGTGTGCTGCTATGTTGCATGAATGCATGTTTGCATGGCTGCATGCATGGTTGTCATAGGCCAAGATAAGGTCCTCGAGGTCGTTTGTAAGTAGCATTCTCTATGGTGAAATTGAAGACTGTAACTTTTTTATGCTGGTCCAAAGCACATTTGAAAATCAAAAGGTTGCATTATGAAAGAGAAAATGAATGGACATGGCGGCTTCTGCCATCTTTTATTTCGGAGGGGTGAAGTGCAACTGGGCCCTTGAATTCATTTGTCTGTTTCTGATAAAGAATGAGCTGTCATAAGTCAGAAAAAAATTTTTAACTGCTCTTCCTCTTCTTCTTCTTTTTTTTTTTTTTTAATGCTCTTGACTACAGATTTGCATGTTGACTGCATTCCAGACATTGTAGCTTCATGGTAGAGGCAGTGAGGCAAGGACCTCCCGTGGCAGAAGTGACTTTTCTAGCATCACCCACCCCATAGTTAGCTTTTGTTTGTGTCTGAGAATTCGCGCGACTGAAGTCCACGCACCGCGCACCTGCTTTTGGACAGCCATGCAGGGCAGTCACCCACATGCCACAGATTCTCCTTGCCGTGGGGCTTTAGGACTCCAGAGCAGCTGGCAGAATTTGTGTTTTCATTTCCTGCATCTGCTTTTGTAAAGCACGAAAGCAAACTTTAGCTCTGTGCACTGTCGGTTTTGAGACAGTGTTGGGGTGATTTTAGTAGTGAAATATTTAGTGTACTGATACAGATGTAAGTGCAGTTCCATTCACAGGAAACGCTAAGGGTTAAGTCATTTCTATATAAGACACAGTGAATATTTTTTAAAGTTTATTTACTTATTTATTTTGAGAGAGAGAGAGAGAGAGAGAGAGAGAGAGAGAGAGGGAAAATCCCAAGCAGGGTCTGCACAGTCAACACAAAGCCCAACACAGGGCTCAAACTCAGGAATCGTGAGATCATGACCCGAGCTGAAACTAAGAGTCAGACGCCTAACCAACTGAGCCTCCCAGGCGCCCCTGTATTTCATTTAAATTGCCTGAGTTTTTGCATTCATGTTTAAGTTGTGCCACATCATTGGGCAAAATGTCTTCAAAGTAATTTCTAGTTGACTGATTTTTGTTTGACTTTTCCTCGACATAGAAAAATTTGTATGAACATTGTGCAGACAGAATTGTTAGAAACTCTTCAACTTTCTCATAATAACAGTGGATTCAAGTGTCCTCCATTTGTCCTCCGAGAGTGCTGTCTTAGTCTGTATCGCTCTGATGGGGACCCCTTTTCTCAAGGGCAGTGTTTACTTTCTTACTGATGAGCATGGTAATATTTCCGTTGTGCTGTTTCTAAGTTCTTACCGTAAATTCTTGGCTTCTTAGTTTATATTTCACTATAATTTCTTTTAAAATTTTTCTGAGGTGTTCCATATATGGAGCAAAGTACACAAATCTTGAAGACAGCTTGATGATACAGTTTGTTGAAATTTTCCATCCACGCATACATGTCCATTTGCTCAGATCAAGACATAAAACATTTCCAGCACCCCAGAAGCCTCCCTTGTGCCATTTCCGGTTTATAACCTCTGCAAAGGCACTACGTATAGACTTCTTTTACTGTGGATAAATTTTGCCTATTCTTTAATCTCCTATGTTTCTTAAGGGCCTAGTAATTGAAGATAAACGCATTGATGAAACTTGTACTACCTCCCCATGGAGACAAGCCAGACTTTAACATTCATACCATCCCTACATGATGCTGATACTCCATTTAGGCATTGTATTTTAAATCCTGTAGCCTTGGGGCGCCTGGGTGGCGCAGTCGGTTAAGCGTCCGACTTCAGCCAGGTCACGATCTCGCGGTCCGTGAGTTCGAGCCCCGCGTCAGGCTCTGGGCTGAGGGCTCGGAGCCTGGAGCCTGTTTCCGATTCTGTGTCTCCCTCTCTCTCTGCCCCTCCCCCGTTCATGCTCTGTCTCTCTCTGTCCCAAAAATAAATAAAAACGTTGAAAAAAAAATTAAAAAAAAAATAAATCCTGTAGCCTTTAAATACTATTATTTTTATTTTTATTTTTAACAGGAATTTACTGGAGAGCTACTTTACCCCAAAAGCGTACTTGTGTGTGTCTTCTTTATATTATTCTAGCGTCTCTTGTTTTCAGGGTTTCAAATTTGTTTTGGCATTTGCCTATACAATAATACGAATTTCAGGAGGCCTTTGTTAATCAAACATTTTCTAATACAGTCTTGTCAAGTTATTAGAATCTTTAAGTCTTATCCATATCACGTTTACACATGACAGTTAACAACCTGGCTTCAGACTCTAGTAGGATGTCCCAGAAAAATAGTGGGCTTCAAGTCGGAAAACCTAGATATAAATGCTTTATTTGTAACTAGACCAGCTGAATGATTTGGACGAGAGACTTGATTTCTCTGAACCTTTGTTTTTGTTTTTGTTTTTCCATTAAAAAAAAAAAAATTAACGTTTGTTTATTTTTGAGACAGAGACAGAGCGTGAGCAGGGGAGGGGCAGAGACAGAGGGAGACACAGAATCTGAAACAGGCTCCAGGCTGTGAGCTGTCAGCACAGAGCCCGACGCGGGGCTCAAACCCACAAACTGTGAGATCTTGACCTAAGCCAAAGTCAGCTGCTTAACCAACTGAGCCACCCAGGCACCCCATGTTTTTCCATTTTTAAACTGGGTCACAATACATACTAATCTTAGAGATCAGTTGCGCATAGCTGATCGAATGTAAGGTAATGAACATTGAAGGATTATGTAAACTGCAGTCTTAACAGCTTTCAAACCTAAGGGATTCCTAGGGGAACCTCGAGGACTTAGCTCTTTAAAGTACATGCATAATTAAGCCTTTATAATTTACCCATTTCCAGAATGAAGTCGAAGTGGTATATCAACTATTTATTTTTGATGTATCAGTTCTGCCATTGTGGATTTCCCTAAAGAGAGAGACCTAATGTACACACACACACACACACACACACACACACACATACATACATAGTGGTCCTTTATAGTCATATTATCTGTGATTTTTTCCTTTCTCCCTTCTCTAACGTGATACCATTTTTTTTCCAAATTCTGTTAGACAATACACTGATGATCAAAGTGGTTTTTACTGTACTGCTTTAAATTTACAAACTGTTTATGACTTAAGCTAAGGACAGATTAAGACAGTTAAAAGTTGAGGTTGACAAAGGAATGCCCGGGCTTTGTGTCTTAGGAGCGATGACCAGAAGTAAAGATGTAGAAAGACACACCCTCAACATGTCAGGAAGGTGCGATTGGAGACACAAGGGGAATATTCATACCAAGAGACAAAATATTCGTCTTGGTGGTAGTGATTGTGGTGAGTTCAGGATCTGATGAGTAAGGGACTCTGTATTCCAAGCTGGCTGCCAAATTAAATTGTTGTTATACTTCCAGACTTCATCTGTAGTTGAAGGACTTTTCTGATTAATTGAAGATTCCCCACATTTGGACTTCTATATTTGTGTATGTCTTTTATCGACTTAAAAATGCATTCCCTACATTGAGGCACACTATTTAAGAACTAAAGAGACCATCAGTACAAAACGTTTTATGCTTCATATATTTTTTTTGAGGCATTTAAACCGTTCCATTTTATATTTGAAAAAGCTAAGTCTTTTAAAAGCAGAAACAGGCCCTATTCCCCACAGAACAGTAGTTCTGATGAATCCATTAGAATGCTTTATGGAAAAATATAACAGTGAAGAAATTAGTATCTTCATTATACATATATATATATAGGCCTATATATATATATATAGGCTTCCTGTTTGAATTCTGACATCCTCGTTAGTGATTATAAGTTGGTGTACTCTTGTATTTAAGAAAATTGGTTGGGACATGGACGGGACCCAGGCAAGTTGAGAAGTGATGGGAATCCCATTTGCCATTTTCAAGGATCCATTGGCAACTAATGAAATATTGCTTTTTAATCCCACCATTTTTGCTCACTTTTGCTAAGTGGAAATTCTGATTACAAATGCCATCGATGGTAGAAAATACATAAGCCCTCCTGCTACAGCCTGTTTAAGCCTTTCGGTCAGTTGGAAAGGAAGCAGAATCTGGTAACTAAGCCTCCAACAGGGACAGCTGTGGTGCCACAGGTGTATGCAAATCAGGACTTCATAAGGGCTTTATTTTTATATGTGAAATAAGTAATAATAAAATATAATCTAATGCCTTAATAGCATTCATTTGATGCATTCATTCAATATTTATTTTTAATTTTTATTAAAAAATTTTTTAATGTTTAATTATTTTTGAGAGAGACAGGGACAGAGAATGAGCAGGGGAGGGGCAGAGAGAGGGAGACACAGAATCGGAAACAGGCTCCAGGCTCTGACAGCTCAGAGCCTGACGCGGGGCTCGAACTCATGAACCAGGAGATCACGACCTGAGCCGAAGTCAGACACTTAACTGACCAAGCCCCCCCAGGCACTCCATCAGTCAACATTTATTGTGCTCTGCTGTGTGGGGTCATCCTTTCAGGGTGTGAGAATAGGAAAATGAAGATTTCTGCACTTCTCCACTGTGACCATCTGAGGCCGGTCCAGGCATCGGTCATCTGTCCTCTTGGAACAAACTGACCATTCTCCCTGAATCCCCTCTTGCTCTTCCAGAGTGTGCTCCACAGCAGTTGGATCTTCCCACAATCCTGTCTTTCCTGTCACTCTCCTGCAGGTTCAGTGGCTTCCCTTTTCTTGAGAAGAAAATTTCTGAATCTGGCCACATTAGTGTTTCATAGACTATCCCCTAAGTACCCCTCCATCCACCTTCCCTGCCATGTTCTGGCCTGCTGTCTATGCTTCAGCTTAAGTGGCCTTCTCTCTGCTTCTTAAAAGTATCATATCCCTTTCTGTGCAGGGTCTTTCCACCTGCTGTAATTGCCTACTAGATTGGGGTCCCCAGACATAAGTCTCCTCTCCAGTCCTTCACACTCAGTGGAGTAAACTGCTCACCTCACCCTTCAGATTTCAACCCAAATATTACCTACTCTGTCAGGAAAACCTTCCCCAACCTCCCTGATTTTAGTCCCTCCCCCTACTCTTAGAACATTCTGTTCACTCGAGTACCTGTCCTCCATGATGTCCCCAGAGTCACATCCCTGTCTGGCACAAACCTCTCGGCTCACTGAGGGTTTATTGTTGTATCCGAAGCCTGGCACATAGTAGGTCTTTTATCCATGTCAGGTGACTGAACGAATGAACCAACTAGGTCTTGCCTTCAGGAAGCCTACATTCCAAAAGAGAAGAGCAGACACTTAGAACAAAGAGATAAGGGCTCTTGATTTGGAATTTTCTTACGTTCAGAATAACTGAAATTTTACCTTTTTTTTTTTTTTTGGCTTATGAGATGATTAAGAAAAATGTATCCAATTATCCCACATTTCATTAGAATCACATATATATATTTTTTTATTTCTTAAGGTGTCCAAGAAACCACTTAGGGCACTTACACTGAAGAGGAAGTAATGCATAATTAACGACTATTCAAACAAGATCATTAAACCCAGCCAACCGCGATCCTGTCACCTAGAGGAACTATTTGATAAGGCACAAAATAGTTATCATTCGGAGGCCTTTTCTACTTTCACACTTTCTGGTAAATTGTTCACGTATTAGTGAGATAGCAGATTGTCCAGAGAGCTGGAGAGTTTCCTAATCTGATAGCAGAGACATTTTTGGGAATGCCTGGAATCAAGCAAACACTCCAAAATTGAGCATAGTACTCCAGAATTTCTTCTGGTTTGTCCTCAGTGACCCTAGAACCCAATGTGGCACATCTTTAATTTGACTCCAGTATTAGCCGCAGGGATATTAAATAGGGTAAGTATTGTCACATATTTATTTTTTTTTAACGTTTATTTATTTTTGAGACAGAGAGAGACAGAGCATGAATGGGGGAGGGTCAGAGAGAGAGGGAGACACAGAATCTGAAACAGGCTCCAGGCTCCGAGCGGTCAGCACAGAGCCCGTCACGGGGCTCGAACTCACAGACTGTGAGATCGTGACCTGAGCCCAAGTCGGCCACTTAACCGACTGAGCCACCCAGGCGCCCCAGTATTGTCACATATTTAAAAGAAGCAGTAGTTCTTGTTAAAATGTTGGGTTTTCTCCCCCCAGGAAGAGATGCCTGATTTAAACTGCCGTGTAAATCTTAATGTTATGTTTGCAGAGTTTCAGTAGTAAAGTGATACAGTAGATTCTATCAGTTGGTATCTCTCCCTGATTAACAAATTAATGTGTTAAATTTACGTTGACCCATCTGTTACCTCCCCACCCCCAAAACCCATTCAAGTGTTTAACATGAGGGCTGCTATCTTGTATCAGGAGATACTAGAAAACTAGTACATGTATGTATTATCCCTAAGAAGGTTCAGATCGTGCTTGTGTTTAATGGGACACATAATGAAAGGAAAATTACTTAAAGCACTCAGGGTCTCTGAGGATAGTGCATATCTGAAAATTGGACATGTCATTATGCTGGGAATTGAATAGTTCAGTTATGCGCAATGTGCTGCTTTTGCTGAGTATTGTTGAAATCACTAAATTATTGTTAAGGTCTTTCCCTAGAGTAACAGTTCTGTTGTCTCATGACAGTATACATAGCAAAGGCAAGAGTTTCCTGGATTTAACTTGTTTTATGTGCTATGTAAAAAAATAACACATTTCTTGTGAAGAAATAGGTGAGAAACGACAGAATTAGAGACCTATCATGAAAATAGTATTAGAGTGATAACAGATATTTCTTTCCTTTGAACATACCACTTTGAGAGAATGTACTTACTTCGGGGTAAATAAATAGAATATGTAATTACCTAAAATATATTTTCAGTTTAACTAAAACTTCTCACTAGGTTAAAGTTTCAATAATTTTACTCTGTTCAGTGTCACAGACTTTGGAAGTAATGAAGTTATTGGCCCTTTTCAGTCTCTTTTTATCCCCTCTTAATTTTGAGAGAAATTTGTGCCTCTAGCATAGTTTTATTTCACATTACTAATGAGGATTCTGCCAAGATGAATCGTTTCTTCAAAGAAGCGAACACAATGAGGTATTGTGTCAAGAGCCATGGGAGACAAGTGAGGATGAAGAATAAAAATCAGAAAGTCTGTCACTGCTTTCCCAAAGTGACTCGAAACATCAGATTACAGAACAGAAGCAGGACATCACACGTCAGATTTTGAATAACATTGAAAACTCGTGATTTACAGGAACCTTATATTAAAAACCACAAAACAAATTGAGATTAAGACACAAAAAGAATATTTTGACTTTAACCTCTTTTAACTTTGTTGTTTTTATTTAGAGAGTTGTCGTGTTGTATGAGTTGGTACAATCATTGTAAAAACCAAATGCTTGCCGTCTCTTGCTGTCAGATTCAGGTATAGGTTATGATTTTAGTTATGTACCTTTCATGCTTACGCACTGATGGGAACACACAACCTCAGAGACAAGTAGGCAACTAACTCATGGGTGTTTCCTTAAGTGTTGGTCAGTTACTGACCAAGGAAAGTGTGTTCCCTTTGAAGACAAGGGAAGCAGTTTGGACCTTGAAAGAGCATAAGCTGGAAAGTATCAAACTTTGGGTTTTTATTCTAGTCCGAGTAGTGAAGAAATTACATGTAGTTAAATACATGAAAATACAATCATCGCTTTAGAATTTGATCATCTTACTCCACTGTCACTAGCCTTTCCTGTCCTTACCGATGGTGTGATTGACATTTCTGGTGATGGCGATCCAGAGAGCCTTCAGAAGGGCGGGGTGCATGGGGTTCTTATTTAAAGTTCTTGCTACATGCTTTATCTCTTCAAAACTAATCATAAGCTAGGCCTCTACCCCTGCTGGTAGAATTCAATTTGTACTTTTTCTACATTCCTTAGGGGCCTCCCCCCACCATTTTTTTTTTTACACGGAGATGTTTCCATTCAAAGTTATACTGCGTCTAATATGGAGTATACCAAAATGTGACGATTCCCAGGGCTTATGGTGGGTTACTCTACAATCACAGAAATCTCCCATACGCCCTATGCATTTTCCTCTGACCCCCAGAACTTGTCTGGCCACTGGTAGTATTTCCTATTCTTCACAGCCCACAAGATTTAACCAAATACCTGCTGTTTACCGGACACTATTCTCGGGGCTGGCCTACACCAGGAACAGAAATCCCGCCTCACAAGTTCATAATGAATGGAGGTTTGCAATACCCCAGCCACTCCTTTGGAAAAGGCTCAAAGTACAAACACTGGTCCTCTATAGGAGGAGACAGCAGACTGGAAGGGAAAGGGAAAAAGAACTGAGTTTTAGGACAAAGAGTGAGGGGCCAGCCTCTCTGACTTGGGGCTAACTAATAACTTCCATTAGAGTCTCACACGTTGCCTTGTGTCCCCTCTCCCTCCTGGGCCTTCTCTTTCTCATTTTCTGGGCCGTCTCCTCCTTATCTTTCACACTTCCAAACATTGGAGGCCCTGAGACCTTTTTTTTCTTCTGTATTTATGCACATGCTGGCCAATTTCATTCAGGCCCATGATTTTTCAAAGGATCTGTATGCTTGTGGGGCCCAAATGTGTAGCTCCAACCCAGCTGTGTTCTCTGCACTCCAGATGTGTGCACCGGCAGCCTATTCTACATCTCTACCTGACATTAATAGGCCCATCACTCTGAACCTACCTGAAGCAGATTGAGCTGCCCCCAGCTCCCTTATTCCGCTCCTGTCTTGTGCTCTCTCTACATCAGTAAATCTTACCACCGTTCACCCAATTGCTCATACAAGTGCTCACCCAATTTTGGAGTTATCCCTGATTCCTATCCGTCTCATTTCACGTTCAGTCTATAAGCGAAGGCTTAAAATGAATTCTTAACTTCTTCACTGCTGGTATCCTAATGCAAATTCAGTGTCATTGACTAGCACCTTCCTAACCGACTTCCACTCTTGCCCTTCCAGAGTTTCGCACAGTGTGAATTAGTCCTTTTAAAACAGAAACCAGAACCCTTCCTGTTCAAAACCTAAGGATATTTTCTATTGCACCTGAAAAAAAAAAATCAGACCTCTTGCTCTAATTGCAAAACCTGGCCAGTCCCCTCCTCTCTACCTCATACCCCCCTTTTTTCCCCCGAATCTTGATCACACATCAGCCACCTTCACTGCCTTACGTGGAACACCAGCTTCATTTTCTGCCTCAGAGCCTTTGCACATGCTGTTCCCTCTGCCTGGGCCCTTCTCCCAGGCATAGGCATGATTTGTTCATTCAAATCTCTGCTCAAATGCCACCTTCTTACAGCCTTGTGACCACTCACCTTATTACCCTATCCAGTTGCTCTAATCCCTATTCTCTGATATATGTATGTATGTGTGTGTGTAACTGTATATATATATAGTTATATAATTAATATATATAAATATATAGTTTTTACTGTAGCCTGGTATCAGGTTCATATTGATTTTTTTCTTAACATTTTATTAACTGTGTCCTCCATTAAAATGCAAGTACCATGAGAACTCTGTTTCACTTATAACTGGAAGTTTCAGAATGCCTGATATTTGACATGTATTTATTGAGTGAATGAATAATTAAAGGAGTAATACTTCCATGGGCTGCAGTGAAAGCCCTATGAATCAATAGACAGGGACATAACAAATTCTGCCTTTCTGCTGATTTTGTCTTCATTATTACCAGAAATTCTGAGAATCAAAGCACGAGATGAATGGAACATTTTATCAAAGAACTCAGAGTCTAGCAATGAACACCTTAGTTTTCTTTTTTCTTATGTATATCATATCACGAAACTGTCTTATCCAGATTCTAAGGCAGTTGTTAATTTTCATATATATTAGGATTTTTTTTTTTTGCCTAAAGAATGTAACATACTCAAATGTTATTAAAAATGTACGTTCAGACCTCAGGACCCGGGAAATGACTCTATGTATTATAAATAGGGAACTATAAAATGAGGAAGCAATAATGGCAAGCTGTATTGTGAGTGGCCAAATTACTTTGTAACTTTGGATTCATCATTTTATTTATTTGCTATTATGTATCTTCATCACAAAGCCAAATAGGTACAGTAATTCATAATTCTGTACTTTCTGGTAAAATACACAGTTAAAATGGGTGAATGTCATCTTTCAAGAAAAGCCATCCCATTTCAAGTGTCTGAAAAGGGTAGGATTTAACTTCTTCAGCTTCTGATGCTTATTTACGTGATAGTTTGGTGGCTGGTTTTCACTGAAGGCCAAAAACACTTGGGCAAAATAATTCATCCTAATGCAGCTGAATGGAATAAGAAAGCAGAGACGCTTGGGTAATTGCAAAGGAATTCAGTTTATTTATGGGACTTTTAGCCCATCTCGTTCATAAAGGATATGAGCTGATTTTAAAAAGTTGATACACATTATGACTTAGGAGGAAGATGAGCCAATATGGGGAGGTGAATATATTTGAAGAGTTCAGTTAAAACACTTCAGCCTGGCACAGTGCTTTGAATGCTTCTTGAGTATGTCAGCTATTTGATGAAACATGCTTTATTGCTTTTCTACTTACATTTGCATAACCACTTTCGAGCAGAAAAACCGCATGATTTTGAACTTGATTATCAAAAAGTCTTGTTAATTGAGTTACTGTCGGGTTGTACTGTTGACTAATTTTTGGTACACAAATATTACCAGAAAAGGTCGCTGAGAAATCCTCCGGGCAATTTATATAGCATTTTGTTTGCTCTTTAGGAAATGATGCCACATCAATTGTCAACTGTCTTCATATTTTGGGTCAGACTTTGGATGCAAGGTAAATGGATATGTTTTTGTCTAAGTGAGCATAGTAGTGCTACACTTAAAAGAATATTAAGACATTCCTTGTCTCTTGATTTCAGTGTTTGGAATTGTAATAAACACTTGTGGGTGAAAACTATTTTATAAATTACTAATAAATGGCATTCTGTTATTTTTGTGATCATATATATATATCGTTATTTAAATTTCAAGCAATGTCTGTAGCAGCTAGGTATGTAACTGAAGGTTGAAGCGGGAATGTATCATGTCCAGTAAAGATGATGGTAAGCTGCAACCTCAGAGGTCTCAGTAGCTTCTAGGTGTGGTAACTGGTGTTCCACACTTGTGGTAACATTTAGCTTTATAAGGACATGAGCTTTATTCTTATTTTACAGATGAGCAAAGTGAAGCTTTTGATTGCATAGTAAGTGTGGAAGTAGGCCAGTTCCCAAGTCCGTGTACTTTCTACTCTGCCCTCCCAGCCACAGGACTGGAAACCCAATCGTTGCCTAAATACCAAATCCGTGTATCTCGCAGGATTGATTCAGCCTTTAAGTCACACATTTATTTCACTTATTATCCAGGATAGATCTAAATAAAAATTCCTCCATGTCTCCTACAGAGAATACCCCATGATACTCTTGGGTTCTTTATTTTTGCCTTTAAAATTTTACTTGAGGTATTTTGTATAATAAATGAAAAAAGTAGATGCTATTAGATCCCTTCATTTCCTACTAGAAATAGTGGCATTTGGGGGTCACTTCTGTACAAAGTTCAGCCTTTAGAGGCTCATTTAGCTCATGGCTACACTTCACTCCTAAAACATTTACATCATTTAATGACTTGGTGTAGCAGGGATTCAACGTTTCTTTCACAGCCGTTGCCTCAGAGACCGTTTCGGTTGTGTTGGATTTGGGGATTAGCTGGCTCAAAACCTGTGTTTTGCTCATTACGAAACAAATACTCAAAATTGCTAGAAAATACAGAGCATGAGCGCTGCCTCTTGATCTGGGCCCTCATTAAGTTGACGGTGAAGACATTTGGGAAAGGTTATGCATTCACAGAGCAATATATCACTGTAAATTCAAGTACGTTGAAAAAGTTTATTGAGGGTGAATTAAAGTAATTGGCTGAGTGAAAGTCACGGATAAGTAACCAAAGTAGAAGCATGTGTTATTTCTATTCCACTTGGTCCTTTTGCAAGGTGTCTGTTCTCCCTTCTCTAATTGCTAGGACTGTCATGAAGACTGGCCTGGAGACTGTTAAAAGTGCTCTCAGAACGTTTCTGGACAATGCGGCGGAGGATCTGGAGAAGACAATGGAGAATCTCAAGCAGGGCCAGTTCACCCACACCCGAAACCAACCCAAAGGTGTTACTCAGATTATCAATTATACCACGGTGGCTCTGTTGCCAATGCTGTCATCATTATTTGAGCATATTGGCCAGCATCAGTTCGGAGAAGATCTAATATGTATGTAAACCTATTACTTAGACTTTCACTATCTGATAGTACAATGAGAAATTGTAAAAGCCCCATCAAGCGCTGCTTATCCATTGAAATGCACTCTTTTTTTTTGCCCCCAGAACATTCGGTTGACATTTGAGTTACAGAAACCATTCTTAGAGAGGTAGATCACTGAATCATATGCATTCACAGAAGGGACCAGGAAGGTAGTGGTGGTGGGCAGTCATTTCCACCTTGTTCAAGTGCAGGTTCCAAATTTTGCTGCTTCTCTGTTCCCTCTTTCCATGGAATTTTTCTAATGCAGTTTGATCACGGGATGTGCAACATTGTTTTCCAATTACGTCTGAGTCAGTGCACATTGTTCTACAAGCTGTAATTCTGACAAAGTCCGTGGCTAAACAATTGGCCTACTACAGTGGCTCACACGCTTTCTATTTGTAGGTTTTGGTCTGTTTTTATGGATTTAATCGGCTATTTTTGCATAGATTTCCATAATTATTAAAAATGTCCACAGAATGCTAATAGCAATGCGAAACACAATGATACGTGACCTGTCCCAATTTCCGACTCTCCTACTGATGTTGAGCGTGAGAGATGTAAGCCCTTGTTAAGTGTGTCTTAATGACATGCCTACTCAGACTCTCCACCTTGTAGGTCTCCCAGTGCAGTACGGTTGTGTGTGAAAACCACTGTGTTACTCAGTGGATAACACAGCCGCTACTCGCAGCACATGTCCTTGAACCATTGTAGGAGCACTGCAGTGCAGTGTGGACACGGAACCAGGTCCGGAGGGCAAGGATGATTTCTCCATTCATGTCATGGTGTATTCTCCAGGAAATACTAGAAGAGTTGGGATTAGAAATGCAAGGTTCTTAGATTTTCTTTCTTGCCTTTTAAACATGACTTATCGGATCATAGATCGCCTATAAGGTTTTATTTTAGTTTCTGGCTTCTCTATAAGATTGGCTTCCCGATGCCTTGAATGTCAGGTCAAAAACAAGTAACTCATGACCTCCTCCAGCACTCTCATTATTGTTCACTTAGGTGTTAAAATAAAAGACACAGTCTTTATATACCTTCAAAACAGGAGACACAATCTGCCTGACCTTCCCAAATATTCTTGTGCTTAATTTTATTCTTGAAGAAATCCTTTTTTCTTCCATCTACAGAAAAATTATTCTTAAAATGTTCCTGAGAATGTTCCGAATAATTATAGTCCATTCCATAGAATGCTTTCAGCTCCTTAAAGAAACGAATTTTGTTTGAGAAATAATTTTTTATTTCATTTTACATATCTATTTGTTCTAATTTTGCTTTAAAAACAATTTTTTTTAATGTCTGTTTATTTTTGAGAGAGAGAGACACAGAGCATGAGCAGGGGTAGGGCAGAGACAGAGGCAGACACAGACTCTGAAGCAGGCCCCAGGCTCCAAGCTGTCAGCACAGAGCCCGACGTGGGGCTCAAACTCACGAACTGCGAGATCATGACCTGAGCTGAAGTCGGACATTTAACCGACTTAGCCAACCAGGCACCCCTAATTTTGATTTTTTTTAAAAATGCTAAAACATAAGTATGCCCTCAATATGGAATTTTGGTTTTATTCTAAAATTTCGTACAACAATAACAAGTGTTTTTGTTCTGTTTTTATTTTTCCTTAGTGGAAGATGTACAGGTGTCATGTTATAGAATTCTGACTAGCTTATATGCTTTGGGAACCAGCAAAAGTATTTATGTGGAAAGGTAAGATTTTAAAACTAACTTTGTGTCAATATCTGTTTCACGTGTTACAGCCATTTATTTCTAGTCTTTGCTTTATCATTTTTTCCTTAGTTACACAGTAAACAACGAGATCAACATATTGAATTCCTTGGGAGTAATTGAACAATCTTTAAGCTAAATTTGAATTGATACAATAAAAGTCGATCAAGTTATGTAAAAAAAAAAAAAAAAAAAGTAAAGCAATAATGGTAAAGACCATATTCAATGTAAAGATTAAACAGAGCATTTATGAGTCCAGTTTATGAAGGAATCTGCTAGAAGAGTTCCTCATATGTATCTGAAAAGCAAATTAAGCATAAATATAGGCAGTTATTAAAACCAGCTTTATTCTTCATGTTTTCGCATTCAAGATGAAGAGATCTTCAGATGATGTGGATAGGTCAAGTTCAGGTGTCCCACTGAATTTTAAAATAAGAGGTCACTCGCAACTTCAGTAAAAAGATTTCTGTGAAAAAGAGAAGAAAAAGACAGCAGTTTTTTTAAAGGCTAGACTAAAGAAAATGACATTCGGCGAGAAGACTGATGAAATAAACCAGTGAAAGGATATCCTAATGGAATAATACTGAAAAGTTGTAAATTCTCCCCCAGTTAATCTACTACGATACAATTTCAAGTAGAAATTTGGGTTTTGGGGTGCCTGGATGGCTCAGTCAGTTAAGCATCTGACTTCCTCTCAGGTCATGATCTCATGGTTCATGAGTTCAAGCCCTGCATCGGGCTGTGTGCTGACAGCTTGGAGCCTGGAGCCTGCTTCGGATTCTGTGTCTCCCTCTCTCTGCCCCTCCTCTACTCGCATTCTGTCTCTTTCTCTGTCAAAAATAAACATTTTAAAAAAGCTTCTTTTCTTTCTTAAGGTTTTTTAAGAAATTTGTTTTTTATTGAAATTTGGGAAATTCATTTGAAAGTTCATTTGAAAGAATGACTCAGAAGACTAGCCAATAAAATTTTGAGAGAGGGAAAAGTAATGCGAGAGTACTCACTCATCTGGCCTACCAACTGTTAAAACTTATAAAGCATCAATACGTAGGGGCGCCTGTTGGCTTCGTCAGTTAAGGGTCTGACTCTGGGTTATGATGTCACCACTCCCGAGATTGAGCTGACAGTGCAGAGCCTATGTGGGAGTCTGTCTGTCCCTCTCTCTCTGCTCCTCCCCTGCTCATGCTGTCTCTCTCTCTCTCTCTCTCTCTCTCTCTCTCTCTCTCCCTCTCTTAAGATAAATATATTTTTTTTAAATAATAAAAAATAGGGGCGCCTGGGTGGCGCAGTCGGTTAAGCGTCCGACTTCAGCCAGGTCACGATCTCGCGGTCCGTGAGTTCGAGCCCCGCGTCGGGCTCTGGGCTGATGGCTCAGAGCCTGGAGCCTGTTTCAGATTCTGTGTCTCCCTCTCTCTCTGCCCCTCCCCCGTTCATGCTCTGTCTCTCTCTGTCCCAAAAATAAATAAAAACGTTGAAAAAAAATAATAAAAATAAAAAATAAAGCATCAATAATTAAAATAGGGTGGCAGCTACATAGAGCCAGAACATTTAATCCATATAAAAGGACAACTGAGTTCACTCTGAATATTTTTTACCTGTATTTTCTTTAACACATATTTTATTAACTTTATTTTTTTTTTATTTTGAGAGAGAGAAAGAAACAGAGCACACAAGCAGGGAAGGGGTAGAGGGAGAGGAAGAGAGAATCCAAGCAGGCTATGTGCTGCCAGCGCAGAGACTGATGGGGAGCTCAAATCGCAGACCATGAGATCTTAACCTGAGCCAAAGTCAAGAGCTGGACGCTTAACCGACTGAACCACCCAGGCGCCCCTACCTATATTTTCAGTTAATCTCTTTTCATATGATTTTTAGGGCTTCAAATATTTTATACTGAGGGAGTTTTATAATTTATTGTTACCTCATTTTTGAAAAATGAATGTTTTTTTCATTTCCATAAATAATGTTAATCTCCGTTCATAGTTTTCTATTTATTTATGTATATATATTTAAATATATATAAAATCTATATATATTTAATTTTATTTGTTTTAGTTATAGTTTAGTTATTGTCTCAGTTTAGTTATAGTTCAGTTTATTTATTTTAGTTACAGATTAAAGAATAGGCATATATTAAAGGATCATGATAACATCTCACTGTCTTTCCAGAAAATTGATTCACTTGGCACTGTCAAGTTTTACAAGAAAAGCCTTGTTTCCTCACATTTTCCTCATTTCTGATTATTATTCTTTTTACTATTTAAAAATACAATAGTTAAAAATGGGATCCAATGTTAATTTCAAAAAAAAAAAAATTTTTTTTTAATGTTTATTTATTTTTGAGACAGAGAGAGACAAAGCATGAGCAGGGAAGGGGCAGAGAGAGAGAGGGAGACACAGAATCGGAAGCAGGCCCCAGGCTCCGAGCCATCAGCACAGAGCCTCATGCGGGGCTGGAACTCGTCAACTGCCAAGATGGTGACCTGAGGTGAAGTCGGACGCTTAACCGACTGAGCCACCCAGGCGTCCCTCCAATGTTAATTTCAAATGCACTTCCGTAACTCCCACTTCTCAGCCATTGTTTTGTGTTTACTCTGCCATTTTTCTTTATTTTATGAATTGCCTTTCGTATCTCTTGTCCATTTTTCTATTAATGCGTTATTTTACTGATTCGTAATGAATTTTATCTATTAAAACCATTTTATTTATAGCAAATATTAATCTCTTGCCTGTTCTTTTTCCCATCTTTGTGACTTACAGCATTTTTATAACTTTATAGTGCTTCTATATGAAACTATGTAAAGATAATATCTTATGACCTGGGAATTTTTTTTATATAATCTGTCAATTATTTCATGTGTGTTTATTCTTCTTAGTTTAATATTTTTAGAAAAGTGGTACCACACTCATAACAGCTAGAAGTTAAAATATTTATCTCTGGGGCACTTGAGTGGCTCAGTCTGTTGAGCCTCCGACTTCAGCTCAGGTCATGATCTCGCAGTTAGTGAGTTCGAGCCCCGGATCAGGCTCTGTGCTGGCAGCTCGGAGCCTGGAGCCTGCTTCGGATTCTCTGTCTCCCTGTCTGTCGCTCTCCTGCTTGCACTTTCTCTCTCTCTCCCTCTCAAAATAAATAAACATTTGAAAAAAAAAACTTATTCTTTTAGGTTTTTCATTCTTTTTGTTGTTTACATTTAGCTTAATAAACCGTAATAAGCAAGATAGATCCCTAGTCTCAAAGACCTTAGACCTAATGAGGAACAAAAAAACAAAACAAGTAAAGTGAAGAATGTAATATCGGCAGCTTATCATGGGTCACTGAGCACACAATAAAGAGAATGACATGGGGTGTTCAGAAATGTATGTTTTAGAACGTTTTGAAACGCAGAACTTTCCTCCATTCAACAGAAAGCATGTAGTAGGTAAGTCAGGTATAAATAGGTGTGTGTCTCCTGGCTTCCATTTTTCTCAATGAAATATGCCTCAGCCAAGTGATGATTCAGAAAAGAAATATAAGAAGTTTGAGGAAAGTAGTGAATGTCCGGAATGATCATCTCTGGAGTAAGAAGGGAATTTACTGAAAATGAATCTGAATTTCATGTTTCTCTTTAGGTGTTATGTAGAATTCAAATTAAAATTTTAAAACCATCCTCCATGTGGAAAGTATTTATCTTTAAGTGAAATGTCGTTGACATACAGTGTTATATTAGTTTCAGGTGCACAGCTTAGTGACTGGACAGTTCCCTATATTACACCATGCTGACCACTCTGAGGGTAGTTACCATCTGTCACAGCACAACATTATTACAATATTATTGACTGTATTCCTTATGCTGCACTTTTCATCTGTGATCTATTTTATATCTAGAAATTTATTCCTCTTGATCTCCTTTACCTAGTTCACCCATCCCCCAACCTCCTCCCAAAGGAATGATTTATTAAATATTTCTTTTATCTACTGATTTAAAATAAGACCTTCATTCTATACTGTGGTAATAGATTAAGTAGGTTATATTTCTAGAATCTCTATTTTGTTCTGTTATTTTACTTTTTAAATTATTAGATCAGTACCATGTAGCCTGAATTGTTAGTACTTTATGATACATTGTAGTATCTGGTAATCCAAACTCTCTCATAACCTCAGCAGTGCTCTCATTGTTATTCTTTTTACCTCTGGGTTTTCCTTGATTAACTTTGGGATTCTTTTGTTAGGATCTAAAAAAGATACATTTTTTTTTTTTTTATTTTTCTTGCAGTTATAAAGTCATTTGGGGAGAGTATAAAAATGAAAATTGGGAGGGGTGCCTGGTGGCTCAGTCAGTTGAGCGTCTAACTTCGGCTCAGGTCATGATCTCGTGGTCTGTGAGTTTGAGCCCCGTGTTGGACTCTGTGCTGACAGCTTGGAGCCTGGAGCCTGGTTCGGATTCTGTGTCTCCCTCTCTCTGCACCTCCCCCTCTCACACTCTGTCTCTCTCTCTCTTAAAAATAAATAAACATTAAAAAAAATTTGTAATGAAAATTGGAAGATGAGTAAAAGATATCTTGGAAAAAATGAAAGAGTGTCACTGTACTAAGAAAAATGTAGGTATCTTAATAAGCATCATATAAAAAACCTGCTATTTCCAAAATACGAATAATCACAGTTGGTCTGAGAATTACTAATTGAATCAAAATTTTAAAGTAAATTATTAAATAGTTCACATGTATTATTAATAAAATAAAAGGACTTGTCCAGTCAGATGTAAGAGAATTCATTACTTTGGGGTCATATATGAAACATTTTAGGCTATTAAATTCTTAAATAAGTATATTCTCATTATTTTCAAACTTTTATTGAACTCCTATTATGTGTCAGAAATTTTGCAATTCTGCATCCCAGTTTTTAGGTAAGGAAAGCAAAACAGAAAGAATGAGTAATTTTCCTAAAGTGATACAAGTATCAGGAATAAGTTTGGGACTCAGGTCTGTCTGAATCAAAGCCTGTTCCCTTTGTGATTTCTTGCTGTCCTAAATTATTTTTAGTAATAAAATGTTATTCAGTGTTTGAATTAAACTCTGTGTTATTCAGTTATTCAGTGTCATTCTAGGAAGAGGTATTTTCTCCTAGCTGACTAAATGTCTAGTCATTTTTAATTAAAATATTAAACTATTAGGTGTTGTTAATTTTATGTAGTCATATATTTTTCCATTAGGAATTTAAAGCTACCAAAGAGAATTGTATGATCTTTTCTTAATTAGCTAGATTTTATGGACTCTTAAAGTAAAATATTTATGTAAAGTAATTTCAGGAGGTCATAATATGCTGAAATAACTCATATTGTCCTACATTTAATAAACATGTGCCAGCGAATCCTTGGATTATGTAGGTAGCTAAGGGAAAGAGAGAATTTTTTTTTTAATTTTTTTTTTTAGCGTTTATTTTTGAGACAGAGAGAGAGACAGAGCATGAACGGGGAGGGTCAGAGAGAGGGAGACACAGAATCTGAAACAGGCTCCAGGCTCTGAGCTGTCAGCACAGAGCCCGACGTGGGGCTCGAACTCACAGGCCGCGAGATCATGACTGAGCTGAAGTCGGCCGCTCAACGGACTGAGCCACCCAAGCGCCCCGGGAAAGTGAGAATTTATGTCACTGGCAGGGGGAGCCATGGGTCATGAACTGCCCTGAATCAATTGATCCCAGAATGATTCCTTAAACCTCTTCCTTCCCTTAAAAACAATGAATCAATTTTAACTGTTATTAAGAGTTTTTGGTATATGTTATGTCTTAATACTTCATAGCTACCTTGAAATTACTTAGTAAATTTTCAGAAAATTGTATTACTGTGTTGGTATCACTACTTTATTTTTTTTTTAATGTTTATTAGTGCATTTATTCACCTAGTAAGAATTCTTCCTCAGTAGGTCATTATGTTTAAAAAAAGAAGAAGATGTAAAGAAAGGAAGCAAAGCAAAAGAAATGTCCAGACTCATGGGGGGGATTTGACAGGGTTTTTCTTGTTATTTTGGTCTATAATGTTTTAACTTATTTTTTAATGTTTTATGTATTTTTTTAAATGTCTCAAAAATATGGATGTATTTATTTTTGAGAGAGAGACAGAGCACAAGCAGGGGAGGGGCAGAGAAAGAGGGAGACACAGAATCAGAAGCAGGTTCCAGGCTCTGAGCGGTCAGCACAGAGCCGATGCAGGGGTGGAACTCACAAACCATGAGATCGTGATCTGAGCTGAAGTCAGACACTTAACTGACTGAGCCACCCAGATGCCCCAATGTTTTATTTATTTTAGAGAGAGACAGAGACCACACGCACGGAAGGGGCAGAGAGAGAAGGTCCAGAGGATTTGGAGCGGGCTCTGAGCTGACAGCAGCAAGCCTGATGCAGGGCTCAAACCCACGAACTGTGAGATCATGACCTGAGCCAAAGTCAGATGCTCCCCCGACTGAGCCACCCACGCACCCCTTAACTTCTTTTTAAACTAACGGATAATTTAGCTGTTTTTAAATGGTGGAGACTTTATTATTGAAAGCAGATGATGTTTTGCAATGTAGAAATTGGATTTGGGGGTTACTTTTATTATTTGCGTGATTATTATCCCTCTAATGTTAGTTTTTTTGTCTTTAATTTTTTTAAGGTTTTTTTTATTTTTATTTTTGAGACACAGAGAGCCAGAGCATGAGCAGGGGAGGGGCAGAGAGAGAGGGAGGCACAGAATCCGAAGCAGATTCCATGCTCTGAGCTGTCAGCTTAACTGACTGAGCCACCCAGGCGCCCCTCTAATGTTAGTTTTAAACTTGTTGCCTTTAGTGTAACTTCTTCATTCACTTGGAAGACCTAAAAAACAAACATTTTGCACTTGTAGGCAACGCTCTGCATTAGGAGAATGTCTTGCTGCTTTTGCTGGTGCCTTTCCTGTCGCATTTTTGGAAACTCATCTCGACAAACATAACATCTACTCTATCTACAATACCAAGTCATCGCGAGAAAGAGCAGGTAATGCAGAAGCATGTTCAGTATTTGAGATATGACCTTGAAACGTAATGACATCTACTGTATTTTCCTACGGTGATTTTTTTCATGGACCGTTTCAATTTATTATCTCCAATGCTATTTGTTTTTAAATGTTATGATTTGGAATTCTCTGGAATATTATATACTATCCCCATAGTGTCTCTGCAAGAAAAGTCGTTTAATTTCTTCAAATTAGCCCTCCTAAGAATAAGACAAAATAATTGGCAGAAATGGAAATAAATGGGTCAGTCTGATTTCTGATTCAGTTCTCTCTCATAGGTACAGTGAGCAGAGGGTGTTATTCATTATATTTATGGATTTGTACCCTTCAGATTGGTTTTTGTTTTGTTTTGTTTGGGTTCACCAGATGTGTCTGTCTTCTTGGGACAGATTAATTCCATATGATTTTTTTCTCACAGTTTAGTCCAATTTTTATCATTTAAAAAACTTATAAATCTGAAACACAATTAATCAGTGACTCAAATTTGAATCTGACCTTAGCATGTGTATTCTTTTTTTTTTTTAACGTTTATTTATTTTTGAGACAGAGAGAGACAGAGCATGAATGGGGGAGGGGCAGAGAGAGGGAGACACAGAATCTGAAACGGGCTCCAGGCTCTGAGCTGTCAGCACAGAGCCCGACGTGGGGCTCGAACTCACGGACCGCGAGATCATGACCCGAGCTGAAGTCGGCCACTCAACCAACTGAGCCACCCAAGCGCCCCTTAGCATGTGTATTCTTAAGATTTTTATGTACGTCTGTATGCATACTAGGTATCTATAAACAGTCATGCCCCGCATCGTCTTTCACTTGGGAAAATCTATTTTTCTGGGTTGGTAGGCTCATTTTTCCCGCTGTCCCAGTTGAAAAGCTTTTAGGACCATTGCTGATGATTTCAAGGATCGGTCTGTGAGAACCTGTTAGAATTATTTACTAGGATTTGAAATGAGTTGGATGGCCAATAGTTAACATAGCAGACACGACTTATTTCTCCAATCAGCTATTGAAAGCGATCAAAACAGAGTTCTCAAGGCTTAAACATTATGTAGGTGTCCTCTCATATTACTTTTTTGTTTGATTTCTTCTGATACCGTATACTGCATTTCATTTGCTTTCCAGTAGCCCTAAAGAGTTCTCAAAACTTAGGCAAGAACTATTTGTTGTCCACAAGTGCATCCCTCTCTGTTAATGAGATCATTTCTCTGTGTAACTCTTTTGAGGGGATCTGCTGGTTATACTTGTTTTATAATGCCTTTTATCAAGTAAGGAATCTTTTAAAAACTTGAATCGTCATTATTTAATTTGCCCTTTTTATAATTCTGATTTCCTATAACAGAGGAAGCTAAGGCAAAATATGTTGAATGTGAGTTAGCAATATTTCTCTGCATAATTGCCACAATATATTTGTAAATAGTAAAAGATGGTTGAATTTGAGCTACTAGGCTTCTGTGTAAACCTGTCTTACTAAGTTGTCTTAGTTAGGATTTTTGACTGATTAATCCTTTTGCTGTGAATCCAGAATGAAGCAGATTTGTTATTTATTGCAGAAAAGGAAACACACAGAGCAGATAATTTACCTGCTTTTGTTTCTGTAACACACATTTGCATAACAAAGTAAAGGAATTGAATTGAAAGATCCGCTTTCATTCAGGTTTTAGCCATTGCACAAGTAATTGTTTGCAACATACCGGAGGGAAATGGGGGAGATTTGACATAAGGAAGTATTAGACTTGGATTCTTTCTTTCAGGGGGGTTTTAGTTGCAGTACGGGAGAGACCGGTAGATACATGTGATAGAATTCAGAATAAAGAACACTAAGGACACAAAAATGCAGTGTTCATTGAGGATACCAGAACGGCTTAACTGAGTTGGTTCAAGAGGAATCTTGAAGGGCCCCTGGATGGCTCAGTCAGTTAAGTGTCTGACTTTGGCTCAGGTCATGATCTCATGGTTGGTGAGTTCAAGCCCTGCATCAGGCTCTCTGCTAACAGCTCTGAGCCTGGAGCCTGCTTTGGATTCTGTGTCTCCCTCTCTCTCTCTGCCCTTCCCCCACTCGTGGTCAGTCTCTCTCTCTCTCTCTCTCTCTCTCTCTCACTCTCTCTCTCAAAAATAAACACTTAAAAAAATTTTTTTTAAAGTTCTTCAAGGAGAAAATAGCCAGTAAAAGGAGCCTGACAAAGTTCAGGAGGGAGTCCAGAAAGACTGAATACATTGAGATTAAGGAAAAGGGAATCTGGTCAGTGATGGGAAATGCCACTGTAACAGTTAGCCACGTAAGGGTTTGTGAAAAAGGGCGATCAGTTAAGTGGTGGGAAGCACTTTATGGAAAGTTAAATTTATAGAAAGCAATTTATGGAAAGTTAAACAATCCAGGGGAGATTCAAAGCATCGCAGCAGGCTGCTGGGGAGGAGGCGCTACAGAGTATAATTATATGTTGTATGTTATATACATAATGCATATATATTATGCTGTGTACAGAGTGTATATAAGTGGCTCAACATAGGGCCTAAGCATGGCCTCTGTAGTGGGGCATTGAGAACACAGGCCGAGCCCTGAACAGGGACCTCAGAGCTCCTTGCTCTGAAAATAGGTGATGGTCGCAGAAGGATAGACCACACAGAAGGCCTGTAGGCAGAGACCTTTGATATTCTGGTTTGCTCTGAAGTAGAAGAAATGGTCATTTTCTGATCTTAAAGGAGTGAGGCGTGGTGGTAAGATAGGAACTTGGGGAAAAGAGAGAACTTTGGATATAGCTGCCACCAGTAAAGAGAGGGAGCCGGTGGAAGGCCCGCCGGGTCTTGCCGAGCTCTGAAGCCCAGAGCGAGATAGCTGCTTGTGGCTGCCATACACAGTGGAAGTGTGGCCGTCCTCGTAAGTCCGTCCTTTCACTGAACGCGGTTCACTCTTATGTGTGTTTCTCTAGCTCTGAATTTGCCAACTAACGTGGAGGATGTGTGCCCAAATATACCGTCTTTGGAGAAACTCATGGAAGAAATTGTGGAATTAGCTGAGTCCGGCATTCGCTACACACAGATGCCACACGTCATGGAAGTCATACTGCCCATGCTTTGCAGCTACATGTCTCGTTGGTGGGAGCACGGACCTGAAAATAATCCAGAAAGGGCTGAAATGTGCTGTACCGCCCTGAACTCCGAGCACATGAACACGCTCTTGGGGAATATATTGAAAATCATATATAATAACCTGGGAATTGATGAGGGAGCCTGGATGAAGAGGTTAGCAGGTAAGAATTGGAGAGGGATGCATCACGTGAATTTGTTTCATTTCCAAAAGTCTTTGAAATAACAGAAGACTAGGGACACCTGACTGGCTTGGTCAGTAAAGCATTCGGCCCTTGATCCTCGCAGGTCATGAGTTTGAGCCCCACGTTAGGTGTAGAGATTTCCTAAGTAAAAGAATGTTTTAAAATGAAAAGAAATACAGAACTACTAGAATTTTCCTATCTTGGGCCTCATTAATATTTTCTTCTGTGCTCAAAAAATCTTTAAAAATATTGTTTCTGTCACGCTGTTCTTTAATTAATAAAAAAAATGTAGATTTGATCAGGCATCAGGTGACTTGTCATATTGATACAACTTTTAAATAAGTAGACATTTTCCTGATTGGATGGTCTCTGTAAGACTGATCAGGAAGTGCAGCAGCAAAAACTAATGGTTCTGTAGACAGAGACAAAAATAAAACTGGATTTTGAAACAACCCCCTTTTAGCGATTCATCTTATCAGGAGTGGGGAGAGGATAACCAAAACAGAGTCAAGAATCTACATTTGTCTGTCTTTGCACCTCCCACCTCGGACAATGTGGACCAGCTTCAAGGATGGACAAGATGGGTGTTTAAAAAATTCAGAAATAAATAAATGACCTGTGCAGTCTGAGTCTCCCACTGGGACAAGGCTGGGGAAGCCAACGCGGGATGGCTGTATGTAGGCTCGTGATTATTCAGTGGTGCCTACTCCTTGTACAGAAAGAGCCAGAAGAACGTTTTCCATTTGGGGATTTTTTCTTCTTTTTGTGAAAATAATTGATTTCCAAAGTGAATGAACATTTTTCCCCCATTCCAAATTAGCTGCCAATTAAAAAAAAAAAAACAAGAAAGCACATCAAATTCAATTCAGTAATCATTTTTGAACAGCAACTGTGTAATTAGGTTTGGGACTAGAAAAACGCCTGAGGCATGGGCTGAATCCTGAAAGAAGCCTTGTGCTGGGGGAGGGGAGGCGGGCGGGGCAAAATCATGCTACAGTTGTAATTATAATCTGTCTTCTTTTTAATGCCTGTTGATGCAGAACAGAATATTAATGTCTGTCTTCAAACAGTATTTTCACAGCCCATTATAAATAAAGTGAAACCTCAGCTCCTGAAAACTCATTTCTTGCCATTAATGGAGAAACTCAAGAAAAAAGCAGCGATGGTGGTGTCGGAGGAGGACCATCTGAAAGCTGAGGCCAGGGGGGATATGTCTGAGGCAGAGCTTCTCATTCTCGATGAGTTCACCACTCTGGCCAGAGATCTCTATGCCTTCTACCCGCTCTTGATTAGATTTGTGGACTATAACAGGTACACTGTTCCCAAGGGATTCATTTCTCCAATTCAGTCATGACCTTGCTGGGTTTGTGTGTCCTGATGAATGGCTTCATTCGCTTGGTGATGAGCTGGTGCGTGATTGTGACCTAACCAGATGTGTATAGACAAGGTAATTTTCACCAAGCATCTTGAATTGACAAAGGGAGATCTCATTAGTAGTCTGCCTTCTGCAAAAGTTAGCAGTTTGATAGTTACAGTGTTTAAATTGCTTTAAGTGTAAGACAGATGTACTCCAGTGGCCATCTAGGGCCTCTGTGGACAGCACACTTGCCCTTAGTTTGCTTGGTTTGAAATTTAACTTAACGGGTGATTTTTTTTTTAAGTTTATTTATTGTCAGAGCAAGAGAGAGAAAACAGCATGAGTAGGGGAGGGAGAAAGAGAATCCCAGCTCAGAGACCAATGTGGGGGAGCAATGTGGTTCAAGTAATGAGATCATTAGTTGAGCCAAAATCAAGGGTCAGATGCGTAACCAGCTAAGCCCCTCAGCCTCCCCTGAGTGGGTGATTTAAAAAAAAAAAAATCAAGTGGAAGGAGTAACTGAGACACCACTTTATTTATATGTGATCCAGGGCAAAGTGGCTAAAAGAACCTAACCCAGAAGCAGAGGACCTTTTCCGCATGGTGGCCGAAGTGTTTATCTACTGGTCAAAATCCCACGTAAGTAGAAAAATATTGCTTCCGGTTTGGTTTATTTTAAGGGCTTTCAAGTTTTCTTTTTTGTTGTTGTTGTTTTCTTTTTTTTTTAATGTTTGTTTATTTTTGAGAGAGGGGTAGACAGAGTACAAGCTAGGGAGGGGCAGAGAGAGAGAGGGAGATACAGAATCCGAAGCAGGCTCCAGGCTCTGAGCTGTCGGCACAGAGCCCGACGTGGGGCTCACTCGAACTCACAGACCACGAGATCGTGACCTGAGCCGAAGTTGGATGCTCAACCGACTGAGCCACCCAGGCGCCCCAGGGCTTTCAAGTTTTCAACCAATTTTCCAGTCCCTTTAGTAAATGCCTGTGATGGTGTTTCTCAAGCTAGCCTCCTAGGTATCCCTTAACTGGTGTGGAGACAGGACACATTCCCCGTGGTAGTTTGAAGCACTATAAACCTTCATTTGGAGTTTGGTAATTTGTATTAAAAAAAAAAAAAAAACTCAGGGGGGTTTTTTTAGTTGCACTCCATAAATGCTTTTTTCTGTTTGCCTCTAAATCTTAGGGTAAAAGGGACACAGGGACGTGGCATTTTCTCCTCTAGGCTTCCCTCCTGTAGGTGTTTTGCTGAGCCCCCGGGAGCACGCATGATGCCTAGTTTGAGAAATGCTAGGATGGACTTGTGTTTTTCAATCACAAGATACATTTGTTTACTTGTTAAAGATACTACTTTTTTTTTTTAATTTTTTTTAACGTTTATTTATTTTTGAGACAGAGAGAGACAGAGCATGAACGGGGGAGGGGCAGAGAGAGAGGGAGACACAGAATCCGAAACAGCCTCCAGGCTCTGAGCTGTCAGCACAGAGCCCGATGCGGGGCTCGAACTTACGGACCGTGAGATCATGACCTGAGCCGAAGTCGGACGCTTAACTGACTGAGCCACCCAGGTGCCCCAAGATACTACTTCTTTAAATTTGTTTCACACACTCTTGTTTCTACAGGAGTTTAGTTTCACGTACACGTTAGAATAAAATACAGTCCCTGTTCGGAATCCTGTTGAAAAGAAATTATAAAGTACATCTTTAGTGAATGTTTTCACTATTTTGTATGCTGCAAGTGGAACTATATGTTTTTAAGTCTGAAAAAGGTTTTAATAATAAGAACTCGAGAGCATTCTATAATTATTTTGAATAACTCGCAGAAAATGGGTTCAGTGAACATTGATTATCGTCCCAGATTATTTCAAAATCTTAGAATTTTTGTCTCAGTTACGATTCTGTGGCACTTTGTAAATGTGAGACTCCCAAGAAAGAGAATCCTCAACCTCAGTTCCATTATTTGAGAAAACTTCCTTGTTTATTTCGTCAGATTGTTATCCAAATCCTGTTATTTTGGAAATGTCATATTTAAAAAAAAAAAAAATTTCCCACTTAATGTCTAGAATAATGCATAATATTTGTTGCCTGCCTCTGAGGAGTCTGTCAAACTTGATATCAAGATGTATGTAAAAACATACATCAAAAAATATAAGCACACTGAAATAATATATGAAATAATGGCCTTTTTAATATATGCATTTGTATTTCACATTGACTTTGATTTTCTGTGGTGCCTAAAATTCATTTAGGTCTTTATGTTCCTCTAGATAAAAAGCAAATGATTTCTTTTTTTTTTTTTTTTTTAATTTTCTTTTTCAACGTTTATATTTATTTTTGGGACAGAGAGAGACAGAGCATGAACGGGGGAGGGGCAGAGAGAGAGGGAGACACAGAATCAGAAACGGGCTCCAGGCCCCGAGCCATCAGCCCAGAGCCCGACGCGGGGCTCGAACTCCCGGACCGCGAGAACGTGACCTGGCTGAAGTCGGATGCTTAACCGACTGCGCCACCCAGGCACCCCAAAAGCAAATGATTTCTCATCCTATGTAACTCATGTTGAGGGGTGCATTAGATGGTTCAGGGTGCTTTTCAAGGAATATTTGAAATCCAGAGCCCAGGACTGAATCACTTAAGAAAACTAAAACCTGCATATTTTCCCTTGAAGAACTGAGACTCTTCAACTTCATTAATCACCAAAATACCAAAAAAAGGCTTCTTTAAATTTATATGCAAGACATAATTTTGGAACAAGTATTTGGAGGAGTATTTATCATCATCAGTAGATTTTTAGATGACTGTCTAATGATAATTTCAAGAGTAAGAAAAAAATCTGAATATGTACTTTTGAATCTCATGGGATTTTTTTTCTTTATTAAAATTTTTTTTTTAAATATTTATTTTTGAGAGAGAGAGAGACAGAGCATGAGCGGGGTTGGGGCAGAGAGAAAGGGAGACACAGAATCCGAAGCAGCTCTAGGCTTCAAACTGTCAGCACAGAGCCCAATGCCGGGCTCGAACTCACGAGTCATGAGATCATGACCTGGGCTGAAGTCAGACACTTAACTGACTGAGCCACCCAGGCACCCTTTGAATCTCATGGGTATATTTAAAACACAAATCTGTTAGTGTGTGTCATGTATATTCTTACCCAAATATTTAAAGATGAAACTCACGAGCAACCATGTTGTTATGAATAGTAAGATTAGAAGGCTAACGTGAGGGGCGCCTGGGTGGTGCAGTCGGTTAAGCATCCGACTTCAGCCAGGTCACGATCTCGCGGTCCGTGAACCGCGAGTTCGAGCCCCGCGTCAGGCTCTGGGCTGATGGCTCAGAGCCTGGAGCCTGTTTCCGATTCTGTGTCTCCCTCTCTCTCTGCCCCTCCCCCATTCATGCTCTGTCTCTCTCTGTCGCAAAAATAAATAAACGTTGGAAAAAAAAATTAAAAAAAAAAAAAAGAAGGTTAACGTGAGCTGAAGGAAAGTCGAAGCTTGGTCTTTTCACTGTCCTTCACACAAAATATGTTATTACTCATCAATTGTTAACATTTTGGATGCTTACTAGGAAATTATTTGAGTTTTGCTCATCCAAAAGAGGAAGAAGCTGAGGCATCTGGGTGGCTCAGTGGGTTAAGCGTCTGATTTCAGCTCAGGTCATGATCTCACAGTTCGTGGGTTTGAGCCCCGCGTCGGACTCTGTGTTGACAACTCAGAGCCTGGAGCCTGCTTCCGATTCTGTGTCTCCCTGTTTCTCTGTCCCACCCCCGCTTGTGGTCTGTCTCTTTCTCTCTCTCTCAAAAATAAATAAACATTAAAAAAAAAAAAAAAGAGGAAGAAGGCATGTGCTTAGATTGTTAATTTCTGTTTTAAACCTCTGATTATTTCTACTTTCATTTTGTGTTTGCTTTCTTCACTACCACTCCTCAAACAGTTGACTTTGACTGTGTTCTCCCACTCCTGAATTGAACATGAATAAAATAACGTCAATAGTATTTGAAAAGGTAGATAAAATATCTGGCAGAATGGAAAGCTACATCATAGTTGTGCACGCCCCGTGTTTCTTCCAAGAAGCAATCTGTGCCTTTCGCCAGCTACATTGGGATTTGAGTACTGATTCTATCCCTTGGTAGGTGTGTGACTTTGGTGCTTAAAATATTCTGGATCTTAGTGTTCCCGCCTTTGAAACATTACATATTTGTATCTAGTTCCCAGAATTGTTGCCTCACGCCAAGCACTCTCATTATATACATAACAAATATTTGCTCCCTTTCTTATTAAATCTGTATCAAACTACTACTTCTCTTTGTAAAGACTTTTGGGTCCTGTGTAACCTCTTGATTACATGGGCTTCTTATCTGTGTGGTTTTAACTGAAATTTTCTTTGCACCTTCTCAGAATTTCAAAAGAGAAGAGCAGAACTTTGTGGTACAGAATGAAATCAACAATATGTCTTTCCTTATTACGGACACCAAGTCAAAGATGTCAAAGGTATTAGTATAATACGTTGTACTGTTCTAGAAAATGTCTGAATGTAACTTTCATTTGCTGATTTTCTTTTAGATCTTTTGAGGATGTATAACAGATTTTATAGATTTTGTAATACTATTTACCGATTAAACACATATGCATACACACAGTTTTAAGGAAACCTAGGGTGTGAGTAGGTATGATTAGACAGACCCAGAAATGACTTTCATGAAGGAAGAGGTTTTTACTCACAGTTTCCTAGAAACAGAAGGCGTGTCATATGGGGGGGGGGACATGTGGCAAAGCACTGTTGGTCTTGTGGCAGAGGGAACAAGGGGACAAGGTGGGCAGGAACCTGTATTACGGTTTTTGTGGAACTGGACAGGCAAAGCAGAGTTGGCTAGTTTGCATAATTTCAGTGGTCTCTGGGGTGTAAGGAGTGTCCCTAGTTGGGGTACGTAGCCCTGGGGCGATTAGGGCAAGTGGATGGAGGCCCAGGTAAAGGAGGCGGTTGGGGAATATAGGACTCTGGGTTGGTCGGTCAATCTATGAAAGGCATGCTTGCAGGAAAGTCATTTATTATCTGTAGGAAATGACTAGCTTTGGGAGGGGCGATCAAGGATCATCAAGACCCCAAGACATCAAAGTCTCAGAATGAAAAGGCATGCTTAACATACCCACCCACCTGCAAGCACACACACACACACACACACACACACACACACACACACACACACTCTTGGACATCAGAATAATTAGCCGCATTGTTTAAGAACCACATGGATGGATTCCAGGTTCTCACATAGGAGATGTGGGGGGATGCCTCTAAATTTTTGTCTTCTGTGTCACTCATGTTAGGGAGGGGAGGACCTCTCCAAACACTTAAAGATCCATGCCTGTGTTATTTGAATTACCACGAAATAAGAAAATGAACAGATTACAGACACAGAAAGTATGTAACACCGAAAGTATGCTGCCAGGTGGCCAGAGATGCAGCATAGTGTGAGTCTGGCCAAGGAAATCAGTCTCTAACTCCGTCAGTTATGGGGTGGCGTTTCCTTGGCAGGGACACCTGTTCCCCTGAACCCTAGGAGTGACTCGTGCCTGTCACCTGCTTTGTTGGTGACCCCTGGGACGATTGAATAGCATCCCTCATTGCTCCTAGTCTTTTTTAGGGTTTTAAACGCATGCATTTGACACGATTATGGAGGAACTAAAAGCTAAGGGTAACTGAAGCTTTGCATGCCTGCAATGTCTGTCCCCAACTACAGGAGGCTATTTGCGTGACCGTGCTCTTGCCACACGTAAAAGATGAGAACTTTGGGGTGCCTGGGTGGCGCAGTCGGTTGAGCGTCCGACTTCAGCCAGGTCACGATCTCACGGTCCGTGAGTTCGAGCCCCGCGTCGGGCTCTGGGCTGATGGCTCGGAGCCTGGAGCCTGTTTCCGATTCTGTGTCTCCCTCTCTCTCTGCCCCTCCCCCGTTCATGCTCTGTCTCTGTCTGTCCCATAAATAAATAAAAACGTTGAAAAAAAAAAAAAAAAGATGAGAACTTTTCTCCCCTCTGGACTGTCAGCAAGCCTGGAGAGTGAGCTGATGCTCTGTCAGGAGATGCTGTGCTAAAAGCACATGTCTCACGGATGTTTTGAGCCGAAAACCATTAGTGAATTTCTCTGCTTTGACAGCATGTTGTCGATATAGGACGCTGTTAACAAAGGCATAGAGAGAGGGCCCAAGGAGTCCGTGTTAAGTTTGGGAGGATGACGGTGATTGTGGTGTATCATGAAACTTGAGATAAACGAAAAGTCGTAGGATCAGAGGTCTGCACGCCCTTACGAAGACATCTTCTCCCCTCCTTTTCCTCATTGTAGTCCAGTGATTCTCAAAGCATACGCTCGGTGCGCTGCACATCCTATAAGCCACACTAGGGCATCTGTACACACTGACCAAGAGTAACATTTACTCCCATTTTCAGGGGAAAAAAATGCAAAAATGGACAGAAGCATCTTAGTGCCCGCACCCCACCCCCTAAATTTTCTCAAGCCTTTCAGTCTTTTTACCATATGACTGCTAACGCTGTGAAACAAGATATATAACAAATAACAGCAATGTTGATGAAGTACTTAGAAATGAGTGATCATGCTTTCCCTTCTTATTCTTACGTCTCGTCGTTTTTGTCTACATGTGTGCTTGAGCTTTTGTATCACATACATACCATAAACATTTTTCCTAGAAGTAATGTTTCTAGTTTCTTTTTTAAATGTGTATTTATTAATTTTGAGAGAGAGAGAGAGAGAGAGAGAGAGAGAGAGAGAGAGTGCATGCATATGTGTGCATGAGCAGGGTTGGGGCAGAGAGAGAAGGAGAGAGAAAATCCCAAGCAGGCTCCACGCTGTCAGCTCAGAGCCCTATGCGGGTCTTGATCTCACAAACCATGAGATCATGACCTGAACTGAGATCAAGAGTCAGACGCTTAACCGACTAAGCCACCCAGGCTGGTTTAAGACATGATTGTTTCACCAAAAGAATCATGATGTCTTTGTGTTTCAGCATTTGCACAGATTTGAGAGTCACTGTGTTGGCCAAAGTAGCATCATAGTTCTACTTCCATCATATCATTGAGGTGCTCTGCTAACCCCATATGGCAGGAAGGGCCCCAAAGCAGGATGTAGCAAAGGGATGAGTAACATCTTTCCTAAAAGCTGCACTGTTCAGGTCTAGTGCCAGGAATGGGTAACAGGAAGGTAGCCGTAGGTCTTACATCTGAAGCTGAAATGGACAGAGACATGTTCCCCCATGCAGAGCTGGGAACAGAAGGATCCAGAAGGCTTCAGGGATTCCTCTGACAAAGCCTCAAACTGTCTGCCTGAGACATCACCGTGGCCCAGAGATCATTCCCCTGGAGTGCAGAAGGAGAAAGAAACTCTTGAATGGAGATTCAGACCCAAACACAAACCAAACAACATATTGTTATGTATCAGTCTTCAAGCAGACATCCAAACAGGAACGATTGCTATTTGTATGGAGTACCATTTCTTTCTTTTTTTTTTTTTTTAAGTTTATTTATTTTGAGAGAAGAGAGAGAGAGAAAGAGGAAGAGGGAACCCCAAGCAGGCTCTGCAGCACCAGCATAGAGCCTGATGCAAGGTCAAACCCATGAACTATGAGATCATGACCACAGCCCAAATCAAGAGTCAGATGCTCAACCAACTGAACCACCAACATTTAGAAATGGAGTACCATTTCTAAAATTAGAAGATAATATAGAAAGCGGGTAATTATAGATAAAATATGGAAATATGATTGAAGCCAGCAGACCAATTTGGATTATGGTAATCTGGGATTGAGGACCTCATTTTGAATTAAAATGTGTGTAGCCCGTCAGGCAGAGAGAGGCCAGTGCATATGAAATTGGCCGTAATGCTCTAAGGAGGGGGTGACCACCTGTGTGGGACACGGAAGCCCTGCTGTGCCTTTGTCTGAAGCTTGGGAAGTGGTGTTGTCTACAGCAAGTGCATATTAGTGTACTTCACCCAGTTGTTAACGTGTAGGGTGGTGAATGCTCCCCTCCGGTGAAGCCGGTCTCCTCCTGCCCCCTTCTCTTACTCTTAGCCCTCAGTGACAGCCTGGCCCTGAGCTCTCTGGGCGGTAGCCCCTGTGACTTCTTTAAGACCCAACATTCTGCAGGGGCGGGGAACATATTTTATTCACATGGTAACTTGAAAGCTCGATGCAGCGCTTGGTGCATGGTGGCTACTTAATTAATATGGCTAAATCTAAGATTTGACTTTAAAGAGTTTGAAATTTGGTCCTTAACCTGGGCATGTGTACGTGTCTTATTTTACTGTTGATTTTCCAGACTCACTGTTGCATTGGTACCAATGTTGCATCATTGTATTGCCAGCATTGCTGAAGTTTTTAATGGCATGACTTGTTTTAAAAACATACGCAGGGGCGCCTGGGTGGCTCGGTCGGTTAAGCGTCTGACTTTGGCTCAGGTCATAATCTCGTGGTTGGTGAGTTCGAGCCCCATGTTGCGCTCTGTGCTGGCAGTGGAGCCAGGGTGGGATTCTCTCTCTCTCGCTCTCTCTCTCTTTCTGCCCCCTCCCCCACTTGTGCTCCCTCTGTCTCTCAAAATAAATACATAACCTTAAAAAACGAAAACACCAAAAAAAACCCCGTGTACAGAAAGCATCCATGGATCGCCTGGGTGTCTCAGTTGGTTGAGCAGCTGACTTCAGCTCAAGTCATGATCTCACAGTTCCTGAGTTCAAGCCCTGCGTCGGGCTCTGTGCTGACAGCTCAGAGCCTGGAGCCTGCTTTGGATTCTGTGTCTCCCTCTCTCTCTGCCCCTCTCCCGCTCACACTCTTGTTTCTCTCTCTCAAAAATAAAGATTATAATTTTTTTTAAATTTTTTTTAACGTTTATTTATTTTTGAGACAGAAAATGAATGCGGGGGGAGGGGGGGCAGAGAGAGAGGGAGACACAGAACCAGAAGCAGGCTCCAGGCTCTGAGCCATCAGCCCAGAGCCCGACGCAGGGCTTGAACTCACGGAACGTGAGATCGTGACCTGAGCTAAGTCAGACGCTTAACTGACTGAGCCACCCAGGCGCCCCTATAATTTTTTTTAAAGAAAGCATCTATTACAAACTCTTGTTAGTTTGTTGATGTGAGAAAAAAAATAGTGGGTTTTACCTATTGCGTTATAGAATTCTGTCCTATTTTTTCTTAAGATTTCAGTTCCTGTTGAAATGTAGCACCTGGCCTTATTTATTTAAAGCTAGGCTCACTATCTTTTCCAGCTTTATTAACATACAGTTGGCATAGAACAGTGTGCAGTGTCAGGTGAACAAATCAACAACAGATTGACTTGATACACTTCTGTATTGCAACCTGATTATCACCGTAGCATTGGTTAACATCATGTCATATAATTACTATTTGTTCCTGTGGTGAGGACACTTAAGATCTACTCTCTTAGAAACTTTCAAGTAGACAACACAGGATCGATCATTAGCTACAATCACTCTGCTGTATGTTGGATCCCCAGAACTTATATTTATCTTATAATGGGAGATGTGTCCACTTTGATTAGCATGTCACTGTTGTCCCCACCTCCCGGCCCCTGGTAACCACCACTCTCCTCTCTGTTTTTATCAGTTTGGCTTTTTCAGATTCCACATATAGGTGGTATCATATGGTATTTGTCTTTCTCTAACTTGTCTACTTAGCATAATGCCCTCAGGGTTCATCCGTGTTGTTGCAAATGGCAGGATTTCTTTCTTATGGCTGAATAACACTCCACTGTGTGCATATATCCATGCATGAATGCATAGGTTGTTTCCATATCTTGGCTGTTTTGACTGACGCTGCAATGAACAGGAGGGTGCAGACATGTTGACACCCTGTTTTCATTTCCTTTTGCTAAATACCCAAGAGTGTAATTGCTGCGTCCTGTGGTTCTATTTTTAACTTTTGAGGAACGTCTATACTGTTTTCCACAGTGGCTGCACCAATTTACATTCCCATCAAGAGTGAGCACGGGTTTCTTTTTCTCCATATAATCACCGGCATTTGTCATCTCTTGTGTTTTTGATGTGATGAGACTCACTTTTATAATTAATATATCTGAAATATTTTTTTGAAAAAACATTAGTAAATATCTATGATTTTTGTTTTGTTTGGGGAGGCTATTTCACTGTAGGACTATTAGAAAAGTCTTCCCTTTTTCGTGATCCTGTATTAAATTTTATTTTAGGTGAAATTGTTAGGGCTCTGTGTGTGTGTGTGTGTGTGTATGCGTGTGTGTGCCTGAGAGGGAGAAAGAGACTGATTCGTGACGGGGATCAGCTGACCCTACTTTTCTGTTTAAATATGATGCCCATATCGACCATGCTGTTGCAAATTCACCTCTGATTCGAATGTTAGGAATTGGTTGAAAATGAAATATCATGCAAATTCAGTAGTGTTAGCAGTTCTGCTCAAATTATTGAGCAGCTCCTAGGGACAAGACGGAGTGCTTGGTTCTAAACACTGGAAGGGCCCCTGGGTGGCTCCATTGGTTAAGCATCTGACTCTTGATTTTGGCTCAGGTCATGATCTCATGGTTCACTAGATCGCACCCCGCATCAGGCTCTGCACTGACAGTCCGGAGTCTGCTTGGGATTCTCTCTCTCCCTTTCTCTCTGCCCCTCATCTGCTTATATTCTCTCTCACTCTCTCAAAATAAATAAACTTTAAAAAAACTCTTATGGGGCTCCTGGGTGGCTCAGTTAGTTAAGTGGCTGACTTTGGCTCAGGTCATGATCTCATGGTTCGAGCCCCGTGTTGGGGCTGTGCTGACATCTGTGCTGACATCTGTGCTGACAGCCCAGAGCCTGGAGCCTGCTTCAGATTCTGTGTTTCTGTCTGTCTCTGCCCCTCCCCTGCTCATACTCTCTTTCTCTCTCAAAAATAAATTTAAAAAAACATTAAAAAAACTCTTTAAAATAAATAATGAGTATGTGAGTGAATGAGTGAAGAGTGAATGAATGAATGAATGAATGAATAGAAAGGAGCAGACCAAGTTTGGCCCCTGCCCTGATGGAGCTCATAGTCTGGTGAGAAAACAGCCACCAAACAAACAAACAAAGAAACCCAAGATAGGGGTGCCTGGGTGGCTCAGTCACTTGAGCGTCCGACTTCGGCTCAGGTCATGATCTCGCGGTTGACAAGTTCGAGCCCCGCATCGGACTGTGTACTGACAGCTCAGAGCCTGGAGCCTGCTTCAGATTCTGTGTCTCCCTCTCTCTCTGCCCCTCCCCTGCTCATGCTCTGTCTCTCTCTGTCTCAAAAATAAATAAACATCAAAAAAATTAAAAAAAAAACCCGATTGATATAGTCGTACATAAGCATATTTGATTGTAGATTTCATTTCTTTGTAGTGGAAGTGGACTATATCATCACTGGAAGTGTTCAAAGATGTGTTAATTTCTCTTTTCAGTTTATATTTTTCCTGTGGTATACAATGCAAGATTATTATTTGAGCATAAGGAGGAGTTCATTTATCTAAGTGTTTCTCAAAATGGAGCAGTTTATAATTGCCCTTAGTGTTGATTTCAATTAGTCTTATTGTAGGGTCACTTGAATATTTATAAATATCAAACCAGGTATAAGCCCCTTGTACTTATACAACCATAAAACCAAAAATCTTTACAAGTTAGGGTCAAGAAAACCATAACACCAACAAAATTTAGACATTAATGTATTGTATGATATTGTTTTGCTGAAACTAAATTACCAGAATTGGATAGAAATATGTTTGCAATCATTTGTATCAGTTTGTTTAATTTTTAGGATGTTGGTTCCTCATTTGGATAATTATTTTTATCACTGTGGTTACATTTCCTTCATTTTTAAATGAGCAAAGAGCTCATTTAAAACCACTGATCCATTATTTTTATGGGTTAATTTAATAGCACAAATAATTATTCATAGGGGTTTTTTTTTCCACCAGATTTACTGAAAATAATCTCTTATGAATTGGTACAGATAAGAACAGGGTCCATGCAGTAAGTCCATTTCGTTGGAAACTGAATATAATTCTTATTGCTGTGGTTCAAATATTATAGGTTTGATATATCAACATATACTCTCTGTATATATGTGTCATAGTAAATATATCACATAATATAATTAACAATATATAAGGCACCATTACTTCATGATGACTCAATTATTTTACTACATAATGTGAAAAAATTCTTTTAACATCATGTTGTGATAGCAACATAGGGAAAGCATATTGTTTGTATGTTAAGTTCTCTTCTGTTTTTTTCTCAGTAGACCGAAACTATTACACTATGTCACTGTCATGAAGATATCTGCAGTGTTATTGCTACAAAGAAATTTAACAAGCACAAAGCAGTGGATATGGGGCAATTATTTTAGTTTTGACATTAGCATATGCCCTGTTAATAGAAAGAATGACACTTACTACACAGTGAAAATTAGATTCAGCATTGAAAGTGACCCTGACACATGAACATAAAATTCAACAAAATCCCAAAAGAACCCTGAGGTAGCATGGCACTACTCAGATGTGAACAGGCCGTCCAGAGATATAATCCTGAATATTTGTTATACAAGTTAGTATATTACATCTGTTTCCACTAGAGAGGGGTTAATGCTCTAGGGAGACGTGTTTGAAGACTGCATAAAAGGCTAATATATTTTATAATAGTCTTATATACACTGTGTTCATGTGTGTGAGAGTGAGAGCATGTGTATATTTCAAACCAAGCATCTATCAAACAAAAATAAGCTATATGTTCCTTTTTTTTTTAACAGTAAGATAGTTTATTCATCAGATTCTATGTATGAGTCTTCCTTACTTGTTAAATATGACCCTATACGTTATAATTCTCTTGAGCTTCAGTTTGAACAAACCCACTGCCTGAGAGGCATCGGCAGTTAAACTGAACAGACAGACAAAGTAGCTTGAGAGGAGTGATAGGAACATCTCTAGCCGGTTTGGATCCACAGGAGGAGGTTCTTCTGAAGGCCACGTGGGATTGCATGGATTTCAATTCATCCTGCAGTGACAGCCTTCTTAGGCACAGAGGGATTGCCCCCAGCTCTCCTACCCTGCCCCCAGCCTTTGGCATGACCCATGAGTTCCAGGAAGGTCGTAGGGGATAGAGTTGGAGGATGGGCACCGACTGGCTTGGCAGCTGGAGTTTCTTGGGATTCTTTTTTATTTTTAGTTATTTAAAAAAAAATTTTTTTTAACATTTATTAATTGTCGAGACAGAGAGAGACAGAGCACAAACAAGGAAGGGGCAGAGAGAGAGGAAGACACAGAATCTGAAGCAGGCTCCAGGCTCTGAGCTGTCCTCACAGAGCCCGTCGTGGGGCTCAAACCCATGAACTACGAGATCATGACCTGAGCCAAAATCGGGTGCTTAGCTGACTGAGTCACCCAGGCACCCCTAAAATCATTTTTATTATTTATTTTTCGGTTAGATTTCTTTTTTTTAATTTTAATTTATTTTTAAAATGTATATCCAAGTTAGTTAGCATATAGTGCAACAATGATTTCAGTAGATTCCTTAATGCCCCTTACCCATTTAGCCCATCCTCCCCTTCCACAAATCCTCCAGTAACCCTCTGTTTGTTCTCCATATTTAACAGTCTCTTTTGTTTTGTCCCCCTCCCTGTTTTTATATTATTTTTGCTTCCCTTCCCTTGTGTACATTTGTTCTCTGTCTTAAAGTCCTCATATGAGTGAAGTCATATGATATTTGTCTTTCTCTAATTTTGCTTAGCATAATACCCTCTGGTTCCATCCATGTACTTGCAAATGGCAAGATTTCATTCTTTTTGATTGCTGGGTAATACTCCATCGAATATATATACCACATCTTCTTTATCCATTCATCCATCGATAGACATTTGGGCTCTTTCCATACTTTGCCTATTGTTGATAGTGCTTCTATAAACAAGGGGATGCATGTGTCCCTTTGAAACAGCATACTTGTATCCCTTGGATAAATGCCTAGTAGTACAATTGCTGGGTCGTAGGGTAGTTCTATTTTTAGTTTTTTGAGGAACCTCCGTACTGTTTCCCAGAGCGGCTGCACCAGTTTGCATTCCCACCAACAGTGCAAAAGAGATCCTCTTTCTCCGCATCCTCACCAACATCTGTTGTTACCTGAGTTGTTAGTGTTAGCCATTCTGACAGGTATAAGGTGGTATCTCCTTGTGGTTTTGATTTGTATTTGCCTGATGATGAGTGATGTTGAGCATTTTTTCATGTGTCTGTTAGCCATCTGGATGTCTTCTTTGGAGAAGTGTCTATTCATGTCTTTTGCCCATTTCTTCACTGGATTATTTGTTTTTTGGGTGTTGAGTTTGATAAGTTCTTGATAAATTTTGGATACTAACCCTTTATCTGATATGTCGTTTGCAAATATCTTCTCCTATTCCATGAGTTGCCTTTTAGTTCTGCTGATTGTTTCTTTCACTGTGCAGAAGTTTTTATTTTGATGAGGTCCCAATAGTTCATTTTTGCCTTAATTTCCCTTGCCTCTGGAGATGTGTCAAGTAAGAAGTTGCTGCGCCAAGGTCAAAGAGGTTTATGCCTGCTTTCTCCTTGAGGATTTTGATGGGTTCCTGTCTTACATTTAGGTCTTTCATTAAACCATATATTCTTAAATTTTTCCTCTTAAGCATTGAAAACTATTAAACATATAATATCAGAAATTACTATGGACTTTTCATATATCCATCTGCTTCTCTAAAATCACAATTTGCATTTTCCTTCTAAAAGCATGTAGAAAGCACACCAGTGAATTGTAATGACCTGGGAATATGAGAGTAGGAACTAAAATTAGCAAGAGATGCTAAGAAGGAGAGAGGAAAAGTATTCTCAAAAATAGGGACCAAAGAAAAAAGGAAGTTGGAACCACTATCATGTTAGAAGAGCCTCCAATTTTTTTTTAAATTTTGTTTAACGTTTATTTATTTTTGAGAGAGACAGAGACAGAGCATGAGCAGGGGAGGGGCAGAGAGAGAGGAAGACACAGAATCCAAAGCAGGCTCCAGGCTCCCAGCTGTCAGCGCAGAGCCTGATGCGGGGCTCGAACCCACAAACTGTGAGATCATGGCCCGAGTAGAGGTCAGACCCTTAACCGACTGAGCCATACAGGCGCCCCAAGGCTCCTAGTTCTGAGTGTGGGAAAAGCAGTCACCGACTCCAAAACTTGTCTTTGTTCCCCAGGCCGCTGTCTCTGATCAGGAAAGGAAGAAGATGAAGCGCAAAGGAGATCGGTACTCCACGCAGACCTCTCTCATTGTGGCAGCTCTGAAGCGGTTACTGCCCATTGGGTTGAACATCTGTGCCCCTGGGGACCAGGAGCTCATCGCTCTGGCCAAAAACCGATTTAGTATGGTAAATTTCCTGTTCATACCGGTGGTAATGATCACTTGACCTCCAGACTCAAATGTTTAGACTCCCTTTTTCTCACTGGTTTGTGTCAGGATTTCATTTCCATTAGATGTTTTAGTAAGCAGTTTTTCTGTGTATGCAAAGACTGCCCATTTTTTTTGGGGGGGGCGCTATTTTTATTTCTAAATTATGTTGATCACCTCCAGGGAATATTCTGAAACCCAGTAGAAAAGATGCAAACAAGTTGCTGGTAGCGGGAAAAAAAATGGATTTCATATGAACTCCTATATAAAATTTGTTATGAAAAATGTATTCAAATTTAGGAGGGATAATTTTTCAGTGTGAGAAGCATCATGGACTGTGCTGATCGTGGTTAGATAAGGTGTTGACTTTCTAAGTCAACCAAGTTGACTCTTCGACTTGGCAAGCATCAACATTTCAGTTCTCAAGATTTCTTTATGACCTCTGTTTTTTCTCTTGGTGGCTACCTAGACGCACTTTTTCAAGAATATACAGCGGGATCATTATTTTATATTTATGTAAATGGGAGGACATTTTCTTTTACCCCCATTCCCACGAGGAAGCACCTCTCTGAATATCCAGAATTGGATACCCTGAGATAAGCAAATTGAGGGGACATTGTGTCACCATGGGCTGCACAGATTCAATTCTGGTGGTGGTCATTCTAGTATTTGATTCTCAGGGTATTTCCTTGTTGTTACTGGATCAGAGGGGGGTAGTATTAAATGCCAAAAATTACTTTCTGGAGAGTTCAGAGAATGATGGAGATATACCCCTGTTTGATCACAAGGGAACACACCTCTGCCCCCACTTTTTGTGAACCAGAAATTCCATTCCAGTGAGTCTTAAGACACTTCCCGTAGAGTCGATGTAAGTTGGTACCTTGTTTCCCGTTCACAGCAGTATCAAGAAATAGTCTGAAAAAGAACCCCCCCCCCCCCGTTTGTGGGGTGTGTTGAAACACTATACGTAGGTTTGGGCAGACATACACTATTTCAAAAGAGGTTGGAGTTACTTCTGTTGACTTGTGACAGTTGATGCATTAATGGTAAGACTTCTTTTAGGTAACATTTATTTCTTGACAGAAAGACACTGAGGATGAAGTACGAGATATAATCCGCAGTAATATTCATTTACAAGGCAAGGTAAGCCAAATTTAAGTACATAGTATTTATGAATTCAGTGAATCTCTCTTTAGAATAGTATCACAAGTAATGTCACTTTAGCAATTCAAATAGTGAAAATATATTATTTTAATCAGTCTTTATTCTACTTGCAAAACTCTTGGTATTAAAGACTCTCAAGATAAGCAATGTATTTTATTTACTTTAAAAAGTCAACGTAGATCACCAAAGATTTTTAGACTTTGAAAAAAAATATGTCACCATTTGAAATAAAGGTGGGAAAAATTTCCTTCATTAGCTGAGTTTGAGGACTTTTGGGACATGGAGATAGGTGTCCATAAGAATTTGAACTTTTTCATCTAGTGTCCAGAAATTAAATATATGTCATTAGAAGTCATTAGTACATAGGAGATATTAAGACTTGCTGTAATAGAAATAGATGAATAAATGAATTTACCTACGGAGGTAAAGGAAAACATAAATGTGGGTAAAAAAAATTGGTAGAAGTACTTTTTGTACTACTTTGTAGTACAATTTGGAAATTTTTCATACTAGGGGATAAATTGTTCATTTGTTTACAGAACCCGTTATGCAGTGTAAGAAGTCTAGCAATTTGTTATCTTGATTCAGCCTATTTGCTTCTATTCTGGTGTCCCTTCTGGGAAATTTTTTCAATTATGACAGTGTCCAAATGTCAACAAATAGTGACCACAGCATAACGTTTGCTTTTCTGGGTATTAAAATGTTTCTTTCCAAGATCAAAACCGTATTCTTTTTTTAACACTTACGAGCACAATATGATAAAGGTGAGACATACCTTTCCAGTATTCACAAGGCACAGACACTGATTTAGAGCACACTTCGTGTGCACTTTGACGTGTAGGTACTCATATTATTTAGTAATAACTTGGCGAGAATGGGAGATGAATGCCTTTTAGATTTCGATCTCTTCTCAGATTGCAAAACGATTATGAGCATTTTAAAATGTACTAATAAAGCCTCTGCCTGAACCTCAAGTGAAGGGTTTATGCTTCATATATGGGTGTTCGAGGAGATCCTGTAGTCCATGCAAAGGTCTCGGGATCCCCAGGACTCAAGACCACACTTTGAGAAACATGGTCTAGGACAACCATTACTGAGCAGAGACAGGAGATGTTCAGCACCTCTAAACGAAGGTTCTGTGCTCTTCTCAGGAAATAAATAAAACAGGATGTCTTGAAGAAACAGAAGGAAATCCGATTATATCTAGAAGTTTTTTATAGTAGTACTGAGGGCAATTTATGTTGTGTCTTGGGGAGTCAGAAAGAGAGAGGAGAGCAGAGAAGGAAACACATTTATGATCAGCATTTCACTTCCAACTGAATGAGACCTTAAAATAAAGCAGTAATGAATACATATTCTTTTTGATATTTCAGTCTATACTTGTTTTGTGAAGAGTCAGGCACATATATTATGGAGACACACAGACTTACAGAAGATGAATTCTTTTATTCCTAGCACCTTCTTGAATGTATTGTCTTGAAATTGTAGGATGGGTCATCCTGGGGCCAAAAGAAGTAACTTTATATGAGAAAGAATAAAGATGCTGCTTATTTTACCAAATATAAGTAAAAATGTGTATTTCTGTCTGGAAGCACCAGGCACAGTCCTCAAATGAAAAAAAGTATGTGGAGGAAAAACATTTTGTTTTATCAAAGGACAGATGGTGTCTACAAGCCATTCAGTGTATAAAATCCTGTGTTTGCCCCTAGATGAGTTATTTTTCACATGTCAAACTATGTTTTCTTGGGCTGGGAGTTGTGAAGTTTTAGATTTGTCCATTTACTTCTGCTTCATTACCCTCAGTCCCCCAGTTTTCATGGAGACTTGAAAGGGGAAGAGAAACATACAGGGATGACTTTGCCTATTTTCAATAATGTAGTTATTCTATATTCTTTTTTTGAAGTAATGTGATCTTTTCCCTATAAAGATGTTTATATTTGTCAATTTCTACGATTTTATGATAATCTTTCTCAAAAACATACAGAATTCAGTTGTATCTCCCACTCAGGAAATTTGACAATTTTAAAAAGACTCCTTTATTATAAGAATATGATTTTATATTCCTCCATTGTTTTATATTTGATATCTTTGTTTCAGTGAGACTAAACTCAGTTGCAGAGTTCCTATATTTATAGATAAATGAGATCCTGTATCATTGCCTGTAAAAGTAAATATGTAAATCTTTCAGTGTTTGACCATGCAAGGGGAAGAGAAAGATAGATCACTTTGCCTACTTCCTTGCCTTGATCATATCCAGCTCATCCTTACATTCTAGGTAAAACTTCACTTGTTCAGGGGAATCTTAACAGCCACCAGCAGGATAGGTCCAAGCTCATGATACCTTATCTTTCTCTTGAGTAGCTCTCCTCGCAACTGTACATATTTAATTTCTGTCTTCCCCACTGGATGGTAAATTTCATGAATACAAGGTCTTTCTCTGTGTTGATCTCTTCATGGTGTTTTGACACTGGGCTACACCCAGTAAAGTAGGTCTTCCCTTCCTTACATAGTAACCTTGTATTTTTGAAACTTTTTTCCTTTTTCATGCAGTTGGAGGATCCTGCTATCAGATGGCAAATGGCTCTTTACAAAGATTTACCGAACAGGACTGAAGATACATCAGATCCAGAGAAGACCGTAGAGAGAGTATTAGATATAGCAAATGTGCTTTTTCATCTTGAGCAGGTTAGATTCAGCATGGATTCCACAGTATTTGCCTTAACCATGTAAAAACATTTCAAAGGTGGTATGTGTTAATTTGTTAGCTATGGGTGGGCCAAAAACATGTGTGTTCAGCTTACTCATTATAAATAATATATGATTCAGGAGTGCTTATACCTAATAAGCAAATTTCCAAGCTTGTAATTTTTGTAGCAATATATAGGTAATATATTTTGAGATATCACAGCCTTTGTTTTATTGTCTTTTCTCAAAATATTTCTTTTTTTTTTTTTTAATTTTTTTTTTCAACATTTATTTATTTTTGGGACAGAGAGAGTCAGAGCATGAACGGGGGAGGGGCAGAGAGAGAGAGGGAGACACAGAATCGGAAACAGGCTCCAGGCTCTGAGCCATCAGCCCAGAGCCCGACGCGGGGCTCGAACTCCCGGACCGCGAGATCGTGACCTGGCTGAAGTCAGACGCTTAACCGACTGCGCCACCCAGGCGCCCCTCAAAATATTTCTTTTTTAAAAATTTTATTGATTTATCTTGAGAGAGAGTATGTGCGTGTGCAAGCAGGGGTGAGGCAGAGAGAGAGGGAGAGAGAGAGAATTCCAAGCAGGCTCCATGCTGTCAGTGTAGAGCCCAAAGCAGTCCTCGATCTCACAACCATTAGATCATGACCTGAGCCAAAATCAAGAGTCAGATGCTTAACTGACTGAGCCCCCCAGGTGCCCCAAAATATTTCTATATTTATACAGATAAATAGGATTATACACTTAATTTTAAGTCATTCTGACAAAAATTTCAGGAGTTACCTGATTTCATGTTCTGTGTATCAAATTTTTATTACTGCTCATAACAACATGTTTGAGATGCTTTCACTAGTTTAATATTTGAATTTTTTTGGTTACTTACCTCAACTTTCCTTTTATTAGAGATATTTTTGAGTTAATTTTCTCCAAGATCAGCAATAAATATATTTAGATAAGAGCTACGGCATCGATATTAAAACTGTGTGAGAATAGTGGTTTTATATAATTTTTCAGTTGTGTCCTATTTTAAACTACAAAGTTTACTATGTGTTTGATTTCTGTATTCATTACCTTTGTTTAACAATTCTCAAATTGATAGTATTCGAAAAATTATCCATCAGTGGGTTACATTTTTGTGTAAGGAATCTTCTGGCCTAGGTAAGATATTTGCAATAGAGGGACATTGTCCCTGTGTCTCATGAGGTCCATTCGGCAAAATGACACCAGAGTGAGGGAGTTCAGTGTGAACCCAACAGTGTAATCTGTCACTGGGCTTTCATGACAGCCTTTACCTGATGTGGCAGATCTCACATTTTTACAGTACACATAAAATCATAAAATGGCCTGTGTCATCTCAGGAACTTTGTCACGTAAATGTTTTGCAGAATATCTTAGCATAACAATGACAAAGATTTTTCTTTGATTTCTATTTTATATTATCTGGTGATCTTTCATCCCTGCCTTGACCAGTTAAGTCACATACAGATATCACCTAACGTAATATCCTTTTAATTTCCTTGTTTGCTTACTTATGTGACCCTCACACATTAATAACTTCTCCAGTGTCATGCGATCTGTCACCATACCTGATGAGATGTAGCTAGGATACTCTCAAACCATATGGCTATGGACATGTACTCACATTGTGTAACACCACAATATTTATAATATATAACATATGTAATATACATATGTAATATGTACTATATAATGAACTTAATGTTTCCCTCAATATCTCCATGAAATATTAAATAAGTACAAATTATCACTCAACAGAAGACAAAACTTAAGGTAATGAAATTTTAAGTGATATATAGAGTCCTAGAATTGTTTTTCCAGAGTTTATACATATTTAAGAAAGCTATTGGGGAGACTGGTTGGCTCAGTCAGTTAAGCATCTGACTTCGGCTCAGGTCATGATCTCACAGTTCGTGAGTTCATGAGTTCAAGCCCCACGTCGGGCTCTGCACTGACAGCTCAAGCCTGGAGCCTTCTTCAAATTCGGTGTCTCCCTCTCTCTCTGCCCTCCGCCGCTCATGCTCTGTCTGTCTCTCTGTCTCTCTCTCTCTCTCTCTCTCTCTCAAAAATAAATAAACATTAAAAAAAAGAAGAAAGAAACACATATTTAAGAAGGCTATTAAATGTCTACCAGAGAACTATTCCTGGCAGCATTGTTCTACCATAAGGTTTTAACTCTTCCTGGTTTTTATGCATATACCTGGATTTGCTTGAATGAGTATTAGATACATGAAATGAAGCTTATTGAAATCTGATAGTTTTATTATATTCACATATTTCATATTGACACATGTATTCAATCATAATGGATGAAGTCATTTGTAAAGTAGTGAGATTCATTTTCTGAAGCAGTCATTCCTTCCTCGAACATTTTTTGAGTGCACGACCATATGGCAGCATTATACTTCGCAGGTTCAGGGAATTGAACGCGGTCTGTCTACTCAAGTGAGTCATCCTCTAGTACAGCATGTGGATAGATAAATATATAATAATACAGAAGTGCTAGGATACAAAAGGTGCTGAAGAGGCTATAAAAGGAGTCCAGTCTTGATCTAGTTATGAAGTAGGTGATCCCCATAATCTTAAAGGAGAAGTAGGAATTTTCTAGGAAAAGGTAAGGGGGTCAGATTTTAGTGAAGGCCAACTATTCTACAGATGGTTAAGAACATGAGTAAAAAGAAATCATTAATTATCAAAGAATAGAAAAGAGCAGAGGATGTACCACAAGAGGAATTCATGCCTTCAATACCTCTGTTCTAATGTTTATTTGTAACTCAGTCATAGAGTAGCTTGTGATGAGTATCTTCACCTGCCAAACTCAGTGCATAAACAGTGGGCGCACAGCAAATACTTAATTTATCGTAGGTATCAGCGACCTTTGCAATTATATATTTTGTGCTGTACATCCGGTGACTTTTGTCCATGAGAGTAACCTGTCTCTTGGAATTTCCTAACACATAAACTCGAGCCAAGCTAACACAGCAGCACCTCCCAGCATTTGGACAGTGAGAAGAGAGGTATTAAGCACTTCTCACATATAGTAAAATGCTCTGCCAAGTGATAAGCTTCATGATGGCAGACACCTTTTCTACCATGGTCACTACTGTATCCTCAGTGCCTCACTATTTCAATGTGTTTGTTGACTGTCACCCACACCCATCAGAATACCTTATTCCCGGAAAAAGCTACCTCATACAGCCTGAGTATCAGAATGGCACTGTAATGCATTGAGTCTAGTTGAACGATACCAGCCTTGATTCACTTAACACAGCCACCAAGAAGAAAATCGAAGTGGACAGTTGTCACAAAGCGTTTACTGATCCTGTGAAGGGAGGACCATCATGGATATAAATAAGTGCTTTCCAAAGACAAGTTGCTTCATTAAAATTTCTAAACCACTCTAGTCCAGACACTCTTAATGTTTTCTTCAGGCATTATAAAATTCATATTTTGACCCTTTACTGCAAAGGATAATAGACTTTAGATTTATTTTTTTAGCTAACGCAACATTTTTATTTCTTCCAGAAATCTACATCTATGCACCGGAGATATTACAGTCTGGGAAGTACAGTGCTCAATTACCTAGAGACTACTAATTAATTTAGAATTACATGTTGGTTTTTTTTCCTCTCTAATACTTATAATTAATCTCTTTCCTCTTGGAGCTCCAAACACCATTAGCTAAATAAATAGCTTGCTTGCCTCATTTACTGCAACTTTGAATTCTCATTTGTCCCTATCTAACAAAATAATAATGTATTTTAACATTTTTGCAAAATTAAATTCTTTTCCTCACTCCTAGTAATGTGTTCCTGAAGCCTTGTCATTTTCTCCCCATCCTGTTATATAGTAAGGAACAGTTGAAATTTCGGTAGAATTTTCTATGTCTGCCTCTATTCGTGTTTACTGCTGTAACTCTCATGATAAAATTGGTCGAAATGGATACATAAATAAGAATAGGTTAATTTTTTTGCGTAGGCAGAAAACATGTTTTAGAACCATAACCAGATTCTGAAATGGCTGCAAAATGATTTTATGTAGAATGGTTTTATATTTCTTTGATTTTACAGATGACATAGCTTCTTGAGTACACACTACTGGGGAGATAACTCTGTTTTGACTAAAGAAAATACGTAGCATTCAAAACCATTTCCAATTTAGCATTGGGTGACTTCTAGGACACGGGCTTTCCCATAATAATTGCAGGGGTACTTTGGGAATTGTAATTCCAAACGTTTTTAATGTAAAAGGCACAGCTGTTTAATACAGTATTGTTGAGGGTAAGTCGGAGTTAAACATATTTAATGTTTTGTTTGTACCGTTTTTACCTCAGGTGGAGCACCCACAGAGATCGAAGAAAGCTGTATGGCACAAACTTCTGTCCAAGCAGAGGAAGAGGGCAGTGGTGGCCTGCTTCCGAATGGCTCCTTTATATAATCTGCCAAGGTCAGAATTTTTTTAATGTCGGCAATAGATGAAAGTTCTTTTTTCCCTAGTAAGCTGGAGGAGCATCATGTCTACCTTAACAGGAGTGCAGTAGTCTGAGAGAAGAATGCAGAACAAGTCTTGGCTCTTTTGTGTAATGCCTGAGCTTGTTTTTCTTTGTTGGGTGATCTTAGAGAACCGTGATGCGCAGTGTAGTTATTCAGTCACTTCTGAATACCGAGGAAGATGTGCGCAGGTATGTGAGGCAGGGTAGCGTAATTAGGAACTCTCTCTTTGGAATCAGACTGCCTTGATTTGAACCCTGGCATGTCAGCTGATGGCTGCGTGACCATTGGTCAAGTTTCTTACCTGACTTTGTTACAGTTTCCTCATTTGTGCCATGATGAGATTTGCCCCATGGAGTTGTTCAGATTATTTAATGGATTGAGGTATAGAGGGTGCTTAGAACCAAATTTAGCACTATTAATGTCCATTGCTGTTCATTATTTCTTGTGGTTTTTGGTCTTGGGGCAAAGAACTGGTACGGATCTAGTTTATGGGAATAGCAGAAAGGTGTTTAACAGTCCCTCACCCTTCTCTTAGAGCTACAGCTGGCATACTCGTTAACAGAGAAACTGGTACATTTGAGTCTGACTCGGTGGCCCAGCTACCATTTCAGCCTCCTTGCAGTTTTCCTAAGAAACTGTGGTCTTTCCTCTCTGAGCTTTGTGCAAGTGGCATCGTCCCCACATCTGGTAAACAGGACTCAGCACAACTGCGTCTCTTTTTTTGGAATATCTCTGACCAAACCATGCCCTTCAACTCCTTGCAAATGGAACACTTCCTCCTCTTTGTTTCCAGAACACTCTTACAGACCTCTCATTGTAGGCACAATCCTGTATGGTTGAGCCTAGTTGTCTCTCTGATTCAGACTTTGAGATCCTTTATTTTGGCTCTTTTTTTTTTTAAGTTTATTTATTTATTTTGAGAGAGAACATGCACGCTGAGCAGGGGAGGGGCAGAGAGAGAGAGAATCCCAAGCAGACTCTGACTTGTCAGCGTGGAGCCCAATGCGGGGCTGGAACCCATGAACTATGAGATCATGACCTGAGCCGAAACCAAGAGTCAGTCAGTTGCTTAACCGACTGAGCCACCCATGCACCCCTGGACTTTGAGATCCTTTAGAGTTTTATTCAATTTTATATCCTTAGTACCTGGAACACTGCCCTTCAGAACATCTTTGAATAAATAAATGCGTCAGGGAATAACAACACAAAATACAAACCCCTCCCCCAGCCCTCAAACAAAGCAAACAAAGAAACTTCACACTTTCCCCTTTCAGTGAGACAGCTGGATTCCTTGCCAAGGCACATTCACTGAGTATAAAATACATTAATTTCCCCCTCAGACCATGTGCTACTTTAAATTCTCTAACTCAGTTATGGTGTCACCAGTTAGTCAATAGAACATTAACCTTGAATCCATAGTTTTACTCCTTTTCTGGTCCGTCCTGTACAGTCATTCTCCAGATTCCATCAGATTTTTTTTAGATCTCTTTTCACATTTTTCTTAGATCTCTTTTCACATTGCTATCCTTCCTTTTATGGCCACCCCTCCGGCTCACATGTTTATTGCTTCATATCAAGTTGATGGCAGCAGATTCTGAGGTGATTTCCCTGATGTTATGGAATCTGCTTTCCACTCTCTCACGTAACTTTCTCAAAATGGTATCCTTTATTGCAGTGGTGCTCAGACCTGGTGCTTTTGGGAAATACATTCAGATTCATTTAAGAAATATCCAAGCCTCAGCCTGTTGGATGAGAATTTCTGTGCGGGCTTAGCAAGTGTATCATTTAAAAGCCGCTCAGATGATTCTCTTGTACCAATATTGTCGAGCCTGTCCTTTGTCATGTCTGGCCCGTGCACAGGACTTTATGGTGATTTCTAGCCTTCTAGATGCACTGTCAATTCCTCTCCTTGGTTTTCCAGGCCCTTCATAAACCTATCTAACCATGTGTCTCATGACTCCGTAACTCACCATTAGTTCCATTAGGCTCAGCTTTCTTCCCTTCCCGTAATGACACGTCTCCTTTTAACACTTCTGATAGTTTCTTATGATGTTCCCTTATGGTCATGACTTTCTCTTATCCTTTCCCATGGTGGTGTCTTATCCATACCTCTCATCGGCTTCATGATGAGTTTACTTATTCTTTTAGTCCTCGCTATTTTTTTTATTTTTTTATTTCTTAGGCCACCGTTTATCATCAGTATTCCAGTATTTAATCTTTGGGTGTATATTCTACTAAGTTCATGCAATACGTTTTGTTTTGTCATCCTCAGGGCCTGTATCTAATGTTAACCACTGACTACTTCCTTATTAATCCTTATTCTGTTGTTTTGCCAAAGCCACTTGATGTCATACTAGCTACCACTTAATGACCATCCATATACCCCATGTGCTTTACATGGTTTATCTCATTTTAAGTCTCTGCAAACTGAAGTGCAGGTGGGGTTTTCCTAGTTTTATCAATGAACAAAAAGTGAATGTTGGTAAAGTGAATAGTTGACCAGCATTATGAAGCTTAGAAATGGCAGAGCCAGAATTTAAATGCAAGTCAGAATGTGCTACGAGAAGCCTTGCCTTATTTACTACCATGTCTTGCCTGTGCAATCAAGAGTGGGAAGTTTCTTTTTATCTTATGTCTTTGAGCGCACCGAGAGTCCAGTGATAAAGCACCTTTCCAATTTATTTAAAAACAAAAACAAAAACAAAAAAAACTCTTTGTTTGAAATTATGCTTCTTTTTTAGGCACCGGGCCGTTAACCTCTTTCTTCAGGGATATGAAAAGTCTTGGATTGAAACAGAAGAACACTACTTTGAAGATAAGCTGATAGAAGATTTAGCAGTATGTCTTAATGGGGCTATAAGTTGAAAGAGGGCTTGGGTCTGGTGGAGTCACGCTGGCGTGACCAGGTTATCCTATCACAGCGGAGAGAAAGCACCATTGCAGTGTTGGTCCTAGGAAACTTTCTATTCTTGACTGCTACTGCATTCAATGTTCAGGGAACATCTTATTCTTCTTACTTCAGAGATCTCATCAGCACCCAGCAATTCCGAATTTCAGGTGAATGATAGAAGTTTATTATAACCAGGCTTTGACTCGATTATTCTTTTAAATTCTTCTGCAGAGCACCTTTAAACACCTTAGAACCTAGCATAGAACTATAAAAGCTGAACCGTATAGAAGTTATCCACCAAAAATAAGTTGAGGGTTAACAAAAGCCAATGAAAGGTAGCTGGTTTTTAAAAATATATGAGGCAGAGAATGATGGGACTAGACGCAAGAAGAACAGGAAGTCATGGTAAAATGCATTAGATGGAGACTAGATTTTTGGTCCTGCCATTTTGGACAGGTAAAGTTGCTCTCGTACTGAGAGGAGAGCAGTCTTCATCTTTTTTTTTTTAAGTCTTTTTTTTAATGTTTATTTCTTTTGAGGGGCACACTGTGCAAGTGGGGAAGGGGCAGGGAGAGAGAGGAGAGAGACAATCCCAGACAGGCTCCACCCTATCAGCACAGAGCCCCATGTAGGGCTCAAACTCACGAAGCCATGAGATCATTACCTGAGCCAAGATCAAGAGTCAGCTGCTTAACTGACTGAGCCACCCAGGCGCTCCAGTCTTAATGTTTTATAAGTCGCGGGCCTGATTAAATATCTGATGAACCAGGGTGCTCCGTTGGTTAAGTGTCCGACTTCAGCTCAGGTCATGATCTCGCGGTTCATGAGTTTGAGCCCCGCATCCTGCTCTGTGCTGACAGCATGGATCCTGGAGCCTGCTTCGGATTCTGTGTGTGTGTGTGTGTCTCTCTCTCTGCCCCTCCCCACTCATGCTCACTTGCTCTCTCTCTCTCAAAAATAAATAAACCTAAAGTTATTTTTAAAAAATATCTGATGAAAACTATCTTCTCAGGAAAATTTCCAGGCATATGGTCCTCTGGAATTTTGCAGACTAGTTGGAGGTTTCTTGATTCTCAAGTTAAAGACCTCATCTGTAAACATTTTTTTTTAACTCCCAAGTTATCAGAGAATATTGGATAAACTGATATAATTCATGAAAGCCTGACCCTGACTATCCCTATATATTTTAAATGAATTCTAGTTTGGCTTTAGAACCAAAACAACCAATAGAATTTTGGGTATCTTACAGACGTGTACCCAGTATCTACAATATTAACCTTTAAATCCAGGAAAGAACATCATTTATGTAGAGAGAAAATCAGCCTAAATGGGTAAGGCCTTGGAGATACAAAAGTCATTAAACCATTCAACAGACAGTCAAGATTAATTAACTCTACAGTCAGTAAAAATGCTTTATAATTTTCCTCATGTTAAAAGTTCTAATAGTATAAAACTATTCTTTGTGAGTTTAAAGTAACTGAAAATAAAAAATGTAGAAGTGGTTCACACATTAACTTTTAGCATTCTTTCCCTGTCATTGCTTCTGTAGGCAAAGACAATGCTGTGTTTAATGATCAATTTTCAGGGTTGTGTGGACTAAACTTTTATACTTGGAACAACCTAGGATATTATTATAATTCTTTATAAATTGAGCCCTCCATAAAGCTATGACATCTCTGTACCAAATACACCCCCAGTTGTGAATCTGCTTCCAAGAATGGCAGTCAGAATTTGTAAGTGATGTGAGTCATCCTTGCCCATAGTGTTTTTTGGTCCAATTATTAAATAACTTTTTTTAAGCTGCATAATTTTGCATTGATTATGTAACCCACACACATATGCACAGTGTATATAAAACACACACGTGCATGCACAATGCCTCTAAAGCATGCGTGCACACGTGTGTGCGCGCGCGCGCGCACACACACACACACACACACACACACACACACACACACGCCAGAGCAGGAAGAAAATAGCTTTCCTTTTATTCATTGTTCCTGACCCTCACAGTACTCCGGAGTTTGAGTGAACATTTCATTTCAGTGTGAAATTTTATCAATTTGGTTTTTTTGTAGAAACCTGGAGCAGACCCTCCAGAGGAAGAGGAAGGCACAAAGAGAGTCGATCCCCTCCATCAGCTCATCCTTCTGTTTAGTCGAACAGCTTTAACGGAGAAATGGTATGGTTGGGACGGTTCGTGTGAGCATAGGAAGAACAGATAAAGAAACCCATGTCTCAGTATCCCGTGTGTCACATATTCATGTTTCAATTTCATCTGACTCTTGTTAGGAGAGAGAATTGTTACAAGATAAGACCAGTCTGCCATACACCTGTGGGCCAACATTCATGCAAGTGCAGGCTTTGATGTCTACCTGTGAGCTCCAGTTTTTCCTAACAACTTAGTCATCAGCGGATTTACTTGATCCTGAATCTTATAAAATGAGTTTTGTCTTCATCGCAAATGGCCTTCATAAATAAAAAAAGGAACCCAAAGCAAATTCCAGTACACAAAAAAATGTGGGCACCCAAATTTCCTGAGTAGATTGTGCAGTGGGTCTTAAGAAACCTTAGAAGGTGGGTGAACCATCATCTCCACAGGAAGTTTCTTTGAGGTCTATTTTGAGGGCATTTTCCATTTTCCTTGGCTTTTGCAGCCTGGTTCATATGAATTCCCCAGAGCCACAAAGGCTGACCCTCTCTGTAGTTAAATAAGCTTTGCACTCAGATGCCCAGTAATCAAAATGGGCTCAGCGTCTGCTCCTCCTAGGGAGCACTACATAGATTCGCTCTGTGGAGGAAACCTTGGAGAGGTTATAAAACATTTATCTGCATCCCTGCCATACAAAAGGAATCCTCCTTTGCCCAAGGCCTCCCTCTGGTTCGTGCAGAAGCCGGAAGATAATTTAATTATCAATCCTTTCCGCCCGAGTCTTTTCAGAGTCTAGATAAATTCATGTGACCTCTATGCATGCCATAATAATGCACATTTCTCCCCCTTAGCCAATGTGATCCATTCTTCTCTCACGATGTCTCTCTCTCTCTCTCTTATTATTTCCTAACTAACAAAATCATCTCATTCCTAAGCATAGAGCAACCCTCTGTCTGGCCTTGTCAGGTAATGAGGTATTTTCATAAGTGAATTTTTCTGATGGCTGAAGCTTTGAACTGCTGAAATAGCTTTGCAAATATTAGGTAATTTTTGATGGAAACCTTTCTTCATGAATTAATGATTTCCATACGCTGTAAGAAAAGGATTAGTAAACATATTTCTTAATTTTTGAGACTCACTATGACCACTGTATTTTTGGGGCAATATAGTAGCATAAGAATCTGGGGAGTCTTTCCATCCAATGTCAAGTATCGCTTCTGCTGTCAAAGCCCCTACCTCATTTAAATTTGCTTGTTTCAGCTTCTGTAGTTTCAAGAAAATGAAAGCTATACATTGTGTGTAAGTCAATAGACCATTTATTTTGTGAGATTTGAAGGCCTCTTCTGGAAGGTAAGGCGGGACAGGGACAGCCGTGTAGGTCTGAGATCTTTGCTGATTCTACAATATTTCTGAATGATGACTTTGCCTAGGTTTTGTGTTTATTTCATTTTGAAAGGGCATACTGGTTGAAAACTAAAGGTTATTTTACCATGATGGTAGTTCTGCTCATGACAAGCCTCCCACTTAAAAACTCATGTGTTGTTCTTGTTTTTCATAGCAAACTGGAGGAAGATTTTTTATATATGGCTTATGCAGATATTATGGCAAAGGTAAATAAATCCATCTTGACTTTAATGTTTAACTTGAATAAAGAGAAATCACTTTCATCTGACATAAGGATAAAAATCTATGTATTTTGGGGTCTAGATAAAATACTGTTAAATCCTAGAAGCCTGAAGAGGCATTAATCTTAATTTTCCACTTGCTGAATGAATCTCTGTTCAAACTTCCTTGACAGGTAACCATTGTTTCCCTGTTCACATTTTATTTACGGGGAGCTGATTTTCCAAACATTCACTCATTCATTCATTCATTCATTCATTCATTCATTCAACAAATATTCACTGGGCCTCAAGGTATTGTCGATGACATGGCCAATAAGAAGAAAATGCATACACCCTTCCTGGAGTTGATAGTCTGAGGGAGAGAAAACAAAATGCAAGCAAGTGATCACAAAAAGCTGTGTCGAGTTCAGTGGTAGCAGAGCTGTTAGTGGTACAGGAGCTGGTTGCTGTACTAAGTTGGGCCCGCTTAGTCTAAGGTTTAAGGGAGTCCGTGACTGTCCAGTGACAAGTGAAGCATGTGAAAATAGTAACAGTATTTACTGAGTCTTTGTTTCATTTATATCTCACAATAGGAGGGTGAATGAAGGGGTGAATTAAAAGAGGAGTCAGGGTGTCTGTGAAGCTTCTCACGTGGGCAGTTGGGTAGATGGTGCTACCCGATACTGAGATGGGGAGCCCGGAAGAATTGCGGGCCTGGAGTGAAGAGGAAAGATGACCTATTACATTGTGGACTTGTTAGTTAAAAATGCCTGTGTACTGAGAACAAACTGAGGGTTGATGGGGGGTGGGAGGGAGGGGAAGGTGGGTGATGGGTATTGAGGAAGGCACCTTTTGGGATGAGCGCTGGGTGTTGTATGGAAACAAATTTGACAATAAATTTCATATATTGAAAAAAAAATGCCTGTGAGACAGCCACGTGGAGATGTCAGACATGTGATGAGGCATTTGTGCCTGACATTCAGTATATCAGGGATGGCTTATACATACAGATTTGGGATTTACCAGCATTCGAAGGGAATCGAGGTCATAGACATGGATGGTCTTGCCCAGAAAGAGAAGGTGTCTCTTCCCCTCTGTAGAGGGGAAGGCCTGCGGCTGCGCCTCTAAAGACATGGGTTTATGTTTCTCCTTTTAGAAGAAAAGAAACCCGTTATAAAAAAGGCAGGTGGAGAATCTTAAGCATGAGCATATGTAGGAGCTGTGGACCTAAGGGAGTAGTCAACAGGATCATATGCTGCTAGGAATAGGGATGAATAAGGTGAGAATTGAAACTTCTCTAGGATTTATTACATGGGCATCATGTGACCGTGGTGAGAACAGTTCCAGAAGATTATTGTGAGGGGCCATTGGTGGTGCTAGCACTGCTAGCACCATATTATGGGGAACTAAGGTAGAGAGAGAGAGAGAGAGACAGAGTATGAACAGGGGAGGAGCAGCGTTAGGGAGACACGGAATCAGAAGCAAGCTCCAGGCTCTGAGCTGTCAGCACAGAGCTTGATGCGGGGCTCGAACTCACAAATGGTGCAATCGTGACCTGAGTTGAAGTTGGACACTTAACTGACTGAGCCACCCAAGAGCCCCTGACATTTGATGTATTTTTAATTCTTATAATTTTTTAAGTTATTTTGAGAGAGAGCGGGGGGAGGGGCAGAGAGAGAGGGAGAGAGAGACAGAATTCCAAGCAGACTCTGCACTGACAGATGCAGGGATCAAACCCATAAACTGCGAGATCATGACCTGAGCCAAAATCAAGAGTTAGAGGCTTATTTGACCGAGCCACCCAGGCACCCCTAAATTTTATAATTTTTAACATACGTGATCATTTCTTTAATTAGAGTCAGACCATAGTCCAAAGCCAAAATATTTTTAAAGTTCAGCTCTATCTTTCAGTGTTAAATAGCTCTTTGCAAGTATGCCAGCCACAAGCTTGTTAAATGTGGTTTCCCTGTGTTTATCTTAGTGGCTAGTTTTGATGATTCATATCAAACTGGAGTCTCTGGAGGTTGCCTTTCTTCATTTTGAAAATCCTCATCCCAGAAACTGAGATAACCTCTGTGGAAAACAGTATGGAGGCCCCTCAAAAAATTAAAAATAAGGTACTATGATCCAGGAATTATGCTACTAGATATTTACCAAAAAAAAAAAAAATGAAAATAGTAATTCAAAGGGATACATGCATCCTTATGTGTATATATAGCAGCATTATTTACAACAGTCAAAGTATGGAAGCAGCCCAAGTGTCCATCGATAGATGATTGGATAAAGAAGATGTGGTGTATATACACAATGGAATATTGTTCAGCCATAAAAGACAGTGAAATCTTGCCATTTGCGACAACATGGATGAAGTTATAGACTATAATCCTAAGTGAATTAAGTCAGGCAAAGATAAATACCATATGATTTCACTCATATGTGGAATTTAAGAAACTAAACAAAGGAAAAAAGAGACAGACAAACCCAGAAACAGACTCTTAACTATAGAAAACAAACTGATGGTTACCAGAGGGGAGGTGGGTGACAGGAATGGGTGAAATGGGTGATGGGGATTAAGGAGTGCACTTAACATGATGAAAAAAAATGGAATAAACAGATGACTATTAGTTCAATCAGCATTATGAAGTACAAATGTAGAGTCACTTTACTCATAATCCCTCTGAAAATTGTGCATGTGCATGTAGGGAATAGTTCAAAGAGAAGACTATTTTTTTAAGTGCTGTGAATTTGCCTATTTTTTGCAGAAAGCAGTATATCTTTAGGCTTTGCTGTTATGGGCATTATGGTCATTATTCCTTTCTATTTTTAGCTATGTGGTTAATAAAAGTATTTTTATTTTTAATTTTTTTAATATGAAATTTATTGTCAAATTGGTTTCCATACAACCCCCAGTACTCATCCCAACAGGTGCCCTCCTCAATGCCCATCACTGACTTTCGCCTCCCTCCTGCCCCCCATCAACCCTCAGTTTATTCTCAGTTTTTAAGAGTCTCCCTCTCTAACTTTTTTTTCCTTCCCCTCCCTCATGATCTTCTGTTAAGTTTCTCAGGATCCACATAAGAGTGAAACCATATGGTATCTGTCTTTCTCCGTATGACTTATTTTACTTAGCATAACACTCTCCAGTTCCATCCATGTTGCTACAAAAGGCCAGATTTCATTCTTTCTCATTGCCAAGTAGTATTCCATTGTGTATATAAACCACAATTTCTTTATCCATTCATCAGTTGATGGACATTTAGGCTCTTTCCATAGTTTGGCTATTGTTGAAAGTGCTGCTATCAACATTGGGGTACAAGTGCCCCTATGCATCAGCACTCCTGTATCCCTTGGGTAAATTCCCAGCAGTGCTATTGCTGGGTCATAGGGTAGATCTGTTTTTAATTTTTTGAGGAACCTCCACACTGTTTTCCAGAGTGGCTGCACCAGTTTGCATTCCCACCAACAGTGCAAGAGGGTTCCCGTTTTTCCACGTCCTCTCCAGCATCTATAGTCTCCTGATTTGTTCATTTTAGCCACTCTGACTGGCGTGAGGTGATATCTCTGTGGTTTTGATTTGTATTTCCCTGATGAGGAGCAACATTGAGCATCTTTTCATGTGCCTGTGGGCATCTGGATGTCTTCTTTAGAGAAGTGTCTATTCATGTTTTCTGCCCATTTCTTCACTGGATTATTTGTTTTTCGGGTGTGGAGTTTGGTGAGTTCTTTATAGATTTTGGATACTAGCCCTTTGTCCGATATGTCATTTGCAAATATCTTTTCCCATCCCGTGGGTTGCCTTTTAGTTTTGTTGATTGTTTCCTTTGCAGTGCAGAAGCTTTTTATCTTCATGAGGTCCCAATAGTTCATTTTTGCATTTAATTCCCTTGTCTTTGGAGATGTTTCAAGTAAGAAATTGCTGCGGCTGAGGTCAGAGAGGTTTTTTCCTGCTTTGTCCTCTAGGGTTTTGATGGTTTCCTGTCTCACATTCAGGTCCTTTATCCATTTTGAGTTTATTTTTGTGAATGGTGTAAGAAAGTGGTCTAGTTTCATTCTTCTGCATGTTGCTGTCCAGCTCTCCCAGCATCATTTGTTAAAGAGACTGTCTTTTTTCCATTGGATATTCTTTCCTGCTTTGTCAAAGATTAGTTGGCCATACTTTTGTGGGTCCAGTTCTGGAGTCTCTATTCTATTCCACTGGTCTATGTGTCTGTTTTTGTGCCTATACCATGCTGTCTTGATGATTACAGCTTTGTAGTAGAGGCTAAAGTCTGGGATTGTGATGCCTCCCACTTTGGTCTTCTCCTTCAATATTACTTTGGCTGTTCAGGGTCTTTTGTGGTTCCACACAAATTTTAGGATTGCTTGTTCTAGCTTCGAGAAGAATGCTGGTGCAATTTTGATTGGGATTGCACTGAATGTGTAGATAGCTTTGGGTAGTATTGACATTTTAACAATATTTATTCTTCCAATCCATGAGCATGGAATGTTTTTCCATTTCTTTGTATCTTCTTCAATTTCCTTCACAAGCTTTCTATAGTTTGAGCATACAGATCTTTTACATCTTTGGTTAGGTTTATTCCTAGGTATTTGATGATTCTTGGTGCAGTTGTGAAGGGATCAGTTTCTTTATTTGTCTTTCTGTTGCTTCATTATTAGTGTATAAGAATGCAACTGATTTCTCTACATTAATTTTGTATCCTGCGACTTTGCTGAATTCATGTATCAGTTCTAGCAGACTTTTGGTGGAGTCTGTCGGGTTTTCCATGTATAATATCATGTCATCTGCGAAAAGTAAAAGCTTGACTTCATCATTTTTAGATACATTCACAGGTATAGACCAAAAATTGAGAATTAAGGAATTAGTCCTTTGGGGAGACTGCTTTTGGGGAAAATCCAATGACCACAAAGTCCCTAAACTAAATATGAAAACATGAGGAGAGAATTTCTAAAGTGAGCCAAATACAGACCTTGGAATTATCAAGTTTTCTTAATTTGAATACTTATTTGCTCTTCATATTTAATTTCCCCACTGCAACCTCATTAAGATGAAGAAATAGGGTAATATGTTACTTTTTTTTTTCATGATTTGAGGAAGCATTAAGAAGATTGTCTTGTTTTGTTTTTTTTTTTTTTTTTTTTTTAAATAAAGGGGCACCTTGGTGGCTCAGTAGGTTAAGCGTCCAAGTCTTGATTTCAGCTCAGGTCATGACCTCAGAGTCGTGGGATCAAATCCCATGTCAGGGCTCCATGCTAAATATGGAGCCTGAAAAAAAGAAAAAAGAAAAGGAAAGAGAAGAAAAGAAAAGAAAAATAAATCGGCATCCCAGAGTCCAAAACTTCCTCTTGGCCTTCATGGTTTCTTAGAGTTTACCAGTAATCATTTTGCATTCACATAATGTCTATTTTTGCCTTGAGTCTTAAAAGTTGAACTCACCTTGGGGCGCCTGGGTGGCGCAGTCGGTTAAGCGTCCGACTTCAGCCAGGTCACGATCTCGCGGTCCGTGAGTTCGAGCCCCGCGTCAGGCTCTGGGCTGATGGCTCGGAGACTGGAGCCTGTTTCTGATTCTGTGTCTCCCTCTCTCTCTGCCCCTCCCCCGTTCATGCTCTGTCTCTCTCTGTTCCAAAAATAAATAAACGTTGAAAAAAAAATTAAAAAAAAAAAGTTGAACTCACCTTAAGAGACTTATGCCTTCATGTCTTCTTTCACCATTGCAGGATCTTTTGAAGGCACTGCTTACATATCAGTTAGGTTTTTATTTTCAGTTTTGATATTTTAACCATAGGAACACAGAACTGGGTTAATCGTACCTCTGGATTCCATGTTAGACCCTTACCATTGGCCCATTATAGTGGCCTACTTTTACTAAGTTAGTTACGTAGTCATTTCTAGTAATGTAGCAAATACCCATAAATGCACCACATGCAAGAAAAGTTAAGACCTTCATACTAACTTACACGTAGTCATGTGATCTTCCCCCTTAACCCATACCTTGTTCTCACATACAAAGAAACCATCATCCTGAATTTTGTGTTCCAGTACCCTTGCTCTCCTTTTATGTCATTTTCCCTTATCATACCTATTTGTTAATACATACACATCACATATATGCAAATGTGTATATATTATAATTATACATATAATTATATGTGTTTTTAATTTTAGTTGTTTTTAACTTTTAAAAGGGCAGTATGCTATATATAATTTCTTGGTACTTGTTTTCCTTAATACTGTTTTCTAAGATTCATCAACCCTTCTATGTGTTGCCGGAGTTCATTTGATTTTACTATTTCATTATATTCCATGGGGCAACTACACCCTAGCTTATTTATTTACTTTTCTGTTGATAACCTTTTATGTTGAATCTATGTTTCTGCTAACATGAAAAGGGCTCAAAATGGCCTCTTTTTGTTCATTTATATGTTTTTTAATTTTTGTTTATTTTTGAGAGAGTGAGTGAGCATGGGGGAGGAACAGAGAGAGAGGGAGAGAATCCCAGGCAGGCTCCCTGCCGTCAGCACAGAGCCTGACAGAGGGCTTGATCCCAGAGGGCTTGATTTTGACCTGAGCCAAAATCAAGAGTCAGACACTTAACCAACTGAGCCGCCCAGGTGCCCCCATTTCTTCTCTTGTACAAGGGATGTAGGGTATAGGGTATAAGAATGTTCAACCTAAGGAGAAAATGGCAAACTCTTTTTCAAAGTTTATTGCATGAAATTACATTCTTACCATCGATGTTTAAGAGACATTCTGATGATCCATATCTTTCTAGTATTTGATATTACAGGATTTCTCAATTTTTGCCAACCAAATGGGAATAAAATGGTCTTTCATTGGGGTCTTAATTTCCATTTCTCTTGGCTAGATAATGTCTGTATTTAAAAATCACTTCTCTTTCATGGTATAATCTGAAGCAAATAGCTGATGAATAGCTCTACTCTTCTTTTTTATTATCATTATTACATCTGCTCTAAATCCTGTTCTTACTGTCCCTTATTCTCTTTGCTTCCTCTAGATCTTAAAAAAATCATTTTAAATCTTTGTATTTTTTTCAAGCCACACTTTATTTTAAACTTGAGATTAATATTCTTTTCCTGTGTCTCCAACCGTCTACTCCTGTCATGTATAGCACCCCTTTAAAAGCGTGTCAGAGAATTTCTAGTGCATCCACATTAGCTTACTGTTGCCATCCCCATTGTCGTCATCATGACCACCCTTGCTTGAGTCTCAGAGTGCTTCTTTACTACCCAGTCTCTCTCCTCAACAGTCTGAAGCTGTTTCACTCTAATGGGATGCTCCTACCAATTTGAACAAGATAACAATATGGAAGTATCTAGAACGATGCCATCATAAGTTATTAACTCAACAGTGTTTCCACTATTTTGGCTTCAGGCTGAGAAAATCGTTTTCTCGTCCTTCTCTTACTAACATAATAAAATATTTAGGATACTAGTTATGCCCAATGTTCTATCCTTTGTAGGTTAAAATTATCAAAGGCCAGGGTCACTTTCTTAGGAGATTTCTCTCACTTTGATCTCAGTCATTGGCTTTAAAACTTTTTTGTTTTAATGTTTATTTATTTTTGAGACAGAGAGTGGAGGGGAGGTGACGGTTAGAGAGAGAGGGGGAGACACAGAATCTGAAGCAGACTCCAGTCTTTGAGCTGTCAGCACAGTGCCCAACACGGGGCTCGAACTCAGGAGCCGTGAGATCATGACCTGAGCTGAAGTCGGACGCTTAACCGACTGAGCCCCCCAGGCACCCCTCACCCATTAGCTTTTAGATTTACATGCATGCTAAAAGTTTCTGGTTTTTGCCTCCTCCATCTTCTGAGGCATGACACAGTCAGAAGGGCAACTTAACAATGTGTGAAATATACTTGCTTTGCAGAAAGAAATTCCCAGCAGATGCTGGCCATGTGAAGTGCCCTACTTACTGCTTATGGATTCTCGTCACCAATTGTGAATTTCGATCTGGTTGCTGGAATGGCCCAAAGTATCCTCCAGTTTAGTTTTCTCTCTTTTTTTTTTTTTTTTTTTAATTCCAAAGTCCCTTATTCCACACTTCTGCTCCTTTATGTATGGATTTTATTCACTGTTTCCTTCCTGGCATATGGTATCACTCCTTGCCTAGAATTTGTCATTTTGGTGCAGAAAGCTAAATCCTGTGTGTTAGGACCATCTAATAGAACTCTATTTACTTACCCTATATATCACACAGATGCCATTTGCTACTGAAAAATGTATCTCGTATACATGTGAATCCTTCGTTTTCTTCCCAATACATTAAAAAATTGCAGATCTGTTGTAGTTTTCTTGTGGTCTCAGCATACCCTCAACGTATGCAATCAATAGAAGTTCAAAGTCGTTTATAGGTTTGATGTATATTCCAATTTGAGGCTTAATAGGTCCTAAAAATCACAAATTTTAACCTGACTGGAGCAAATCTCACTAAATTTTCATGGAAAGATTTATTAAGTAGTTATTTTACTTAAAAACTTTTGTAAAAAAAAAATCTGTCACCTAGAGCTATAAATTCCTGAAGGAATTCTAAAAGCAAGCATATCCTATGACTTTTATAGCTTAAAAGCATATATCATTATAACCTAAAATGATGATTTTTCTGAATATATTCTTGATTTCAAGGGGCACTTGGGTGGCTCAGTCGGTTGAATGTCTGACTCTTGGTGTCGGCCCAAGTCATGATCTCACGGTGTGTGGGTTCGAGCCCTACCATTGGGCTCTGGGCTGGCGGTACCGAGCCTGCTTGGGATACCTCTCTCCCTTGCTCTCTGACCCTCCCATGCTCACTTGCTCTCTCTCTCTCTCAAAATAAATAAGTAAGTAAATAAATAAATAAATAAATAAATAACCTTTTTTTTTTTTTTGTAACTTGTTTCTTCTTGCTATTTTTTTTCCTTCTTGCTATTTTTAAAGGTAATAAAACATATAGGAGATAATTTAAAATTATCCATTAGGAGACATTTCATATTAGTGTTCTAATTTGCTTAAATAGTAAACATGCTTGTTACTTGCTAAAATCCCTGTGCTTCACTACTCTTTTTTTTTTTAAATTTTTTAATATTTATTTATTTTTGAGAGAGAGACAGAGTGCAAGTTGGGGAGAGGCAGAGAGACAAGGAGGTACAGAATCCAAAGCAGGCTCCAGGCTTTGAGCTGTCAACACAGAGCCCTGCGTGGGGCTCAGACCCACGGGCTGCGAAATCATGATCTGAGCCGAAGTCAGACACTTAACTGACTGAGCCACCCAGGCACCCCATGCTTCACTTCTAATTAATGCAGAAGAGTGAAATATTACATTGGTAATCTTAGAGGGCAGATAGGCCAAAAGTCCTCTGTATTTAACATGAGATACATAGTAGTTATAGATGACCACAGATTTGCCTTGCAGATATGTTTTGCTAAAGTCATCATGGGTTCTTATTTTTAAAATTCCTGGTGAACTGATTACCTGGAAGCCAAGCACCTAGCAGATAATCCCCCACCCTCTGAATAAATAATTCACTTCTTTGTTTCTGGGGGGCAGCACACTACTGAACACCTTTTCAAAGAGCAAAATTGTCACAGGTCTATGTGCCCTTTATTTTCTTCTTGGCAAAGCATGTTGTCAGTCTTATTCTGAATTGGAAAGGGTGAGAGTCAATATTTGTTGAATGAACAACAGAATATTATTGTGTGGGTAGGAGGATCACATTCTATGCCTTCTCTCCCACCCCCTCTTCATCTCTCTACTCAAAATACAGGCAATCATTGAATTGAAAGCATTTTTCTGATTTGTAGCTTATATTTAATTACTTGCCACCATTCACTTCACTGATACACTGAGTGCTTGCCGACCGTAAGGAATCTTTAGAAAGGCTGGAACGATCTAACATTGAAGAACTCAAGGTTTTTCACCTGCCATAGCTATTGGCTAGTGACAGCCTCCTTTGGTCAACCATAATAATAGTAGCAGTTGAGATGTATTAAATGCTTATTATTTTCAGACACTTATTTCTAAGTGGGAAACCATTAGCATATGTTAATTCGTATAATCTTCTCAGGAACCCTGGTCCTCTTTTTCTTATTCCCATCTTAAATATGACGAAAGGGAGACCCAGAGAGGTAAGGGAACTTGCCCTAAGCTAAACAGCTAATAATTGGCAGCATTAGGATTTGAAGCACAGACACTCTGTGTCCTCACACAATTTATCAAACAAAAATTTTAGCTGTGGGAATTAGATTAAAATGTATGCATGGATTACTATACCTCCTTTATCATTTCTGGGGAAATAACTCAAAATAATAGAATAGTTTACTTATTTTTCTATTAAAGAGTAATATTAGCAGCTAGAATTTCATTTCCTCTTTTGGCTCAATTACAATAAAAATGAATTTAAAGGATTACAAGATACACTTTGATAATGGACATGTTTTCTGTTAATTTTATTCAGTTATTGCATGTATCTGTATTACTTAAATTGGCAATTTAATATTTTGATTTTGTAAAAGCACAGTATCATTTTCTTGTAGGTCATGAATTCATTGGTCATGCCGTCCACGTTTACTGTATCTGACACATCCATTTAAACAATGTCAATGATAAATTAATACCAATGATTTGGTGTTCTACACAACATTCTTTTGTACCTCCTGCCTCAACATATTCTAATCCTGCTGACTTTTTTTTAATGTTTTCCATGTATCAGAGTTGTCATGATGAGGAAGATGATGATGGTGAAGAAGAAGTGAAGAGTTTTGAAGTAAGATGGATCTTTCTAGATTTGTCTTTTTTTTTTCTACTTTGAAACATTGTTTCATAGCTTATAACTGACATTTATGTTTCTTGCTTCATGGCTTATTGCAGCTTATTGTGTCAAGGAACTGCATGTCAGAAGCTGGATAGACAGATCTGAGTCCTAACATTTGCTAAAGTTAAGACCAAGGAACGTAGAGTAATGAAATAATCCAATAAAACCCATATGTTCAGAATGAGTGTTCCTGAGAACCTTCCGAGATGAGATCACTTCAAATTGTTCTCATCTCAGTGAATGTTGGGATCTGAAATTTCCAACGGACATGTGAGGAAAATACTCACTGAAGAGCAACATGACATCGAGTTTTTAATTAAACCCTTGGTTTGATATTTTCTTCTGAATTGAAGAACTCCTAAAAGATTCAGCGTCTTTTGACTTCAACCCAATTAGGTCACTCATTTCCTGATCATATGTAGATGGTGGTGCAGAACGCAGTTTGCTTGCATGAGGTAGGAATGCATATATTCCTAGGGCTACGTTCTATTCTATGATTATTTTCTCAATGTTCTCAGCTTGTAAATATCCAGAAAATTAGAAAGACTGCTCAATATCAGTTAGCCAGAAGGGAAGTCAGTATTATTTTCCCCCTTTATTTAGACTTGACTTTTGTTTTCTATGGAAAAAAAAAAAAAAGGAGTTGTTGCTAACCACCCCTTCTTTTTTTTCTTTTTTTTTTTTTTTTTTTTTTTTTTTTCTTTATAGAATTTTCAAAAAAAAATGAAGTGGAAAGAAACAGATTACATTATTTGTTTTTTCCTATTACATACCTGGATTTCCAGCCAGAAGTCTGTAAACAGATTAGTAGCCAGCAGTCGGTCCTTAATTACAGTGGTCCCATAAAAAGGTAGAGGTTGAGGGGTGGACAAAGAGTAGTGTCCCTTCCAGAAACAATTCGATACAGCATCTCTGCAGCATTGAAGTCAATGTGTAGAAAGTACGAAAACTAATCTGAGAATACCCTGTGACTGTTGCTGACTAAGATGCTATAAGATTAATTTTCCTACATGACACTATAATCTTTTCGAAAGTATGTGTGTTCTGTTCTCAAATCCATCTTTATTGATAAGAAACTGAGGTAAATTCGAGTGAGCTCTGAGCAGCAAATAATACTGTTTTTTTCTGAAGTGCACACCATTTATGGTCTGTCAGTTGTCTTCCGAGCAATTGTTTATTGCTATTTTGCTTCTTGTCCTCATCCTTCCTTAAGGTCACAGGATCCCAACGCAGCAAGGTAAAACTATATATATATGTGTGTATTTGTCTGGGTCTGAGTTTCGGTTTCTTGTGACATTTACCTTTGTTAGACCCAACATCTTGGATTCTTTTGTAATAAAAGGTCTTGCAATCTTTCTACGAGTTTGTAGCTCTAATGCAATTGGTCCCTTCGGTGCCCGTTCCTTGATGCAGATTTATTCTTGCCATTCCAATGACTCGTAATTGAAATGTTATCCTACATGTGAACCCTGGGCTGCATGCTGGGCTGGGGTCAAAGGCCAGCCGTTTAGCTGATTACCTTTCAGCTAAGGGTCTTTCAGTACAGCATTCTGGCCTCATCCCTCTTGATGTTTCTTGAATAGGAGTCTTGTTACTCGAAAAGAGACACGACAAATGGCATTGCTGATGAGATTGGAAGGAAGCCTGCTTTCCTATTGTGCTCGTAATACCCCTAGTTAGTAATCAGAGAGGCTGCTCCACAATTTTAATGTCGATTTCAGCATTTCATTACAGGGAACAACTTGATGATTACTTCTATCTCTTAATGTTTTGAATAACTGAGCACTTGGAAAGTTATCTAACAAAAAAACCCATCTTGATGCAGCATTACAACCATTTTCCTTTGTTATGAACCCTGTTAGTTTACATATTATTTTCATGACACTAGTTCATAGGAAAATTGATTAGAACATCCCAGGGAAAAAATACCCATCATGGCTTTAGTTAAAAAAAAAATTACTGTTAAAATGAATTTATAATGTCATGAAGAATCTATTTAGAAGAAACAAATGATAATACTTTAACTCACTGTTATATTTGGAAGAATATATTATTCGTACATTATGATCCTTATAAATTTAAAAATTTGAGTTCATACAGCTGTCAGATTTAACTCTAATTGGATGGATATAATATAGTTAATGACATGTGAGATATGACAATAATATATTCTGGGCTTAAGTAGTAGGTAATAATGAGTGTGATACTAAGCTGGTATTTATGTTTTTATCACTGATTATCTCAGGTATAATTCTTGTGAATTATTGAGAATTGAAAACATGAAGGGACCTCCTAGCAGAAACCAAAGATTTGATTTCCTAGCACTAAAGTTCATGCCCCAAGAGTGTATTGATATCTGTGGGATACGGATAGATAAGGAAGGTCAGGAATGTGTTGCTGGTTAAGAAAACCATCTTACTTTGAGAGAGGAATACAGTTTCAGGGAGATCTAAAAGCAAATCCGGTTTGGTAAATAGGGTCGAATCTGGTGGTTCCTTATTCAAAAAAGAGAAGTTCCCTATTCAAAACAGAAGTCTAGGAATGGCTGGTGGTGGAATCTGTCTAGGATTCAGGTCAGACTGAAGCCAAGAGATCAGGTGAGGCATGGAGCCTGACCTGAGGGAAGAGGTTGCGTGCCCTGGACTAAGAATGATTGGCAGGACATTCAAACACTGGTGAAGCCTGGCAATTAACCACAGGAAAGAAGATGTAAACCCCCAGGTATAACTGCCCCCCCCCCAAAACAGGATTTTAAAGTTGCTTATGATTGCCACTTATTCATGTGCATAACCATAGACAAGATGTGGGAATGTTCACCTCTTAACCAGATGTTTTACTGTATTTCCATGTGATTCAGGACTGTAACTTATTATATATGCCTAATTTGCATAGCATGCTACGTTTCACAAAGTACGTACTCCATGAGTAAGCAATATGAACTCTTACCAGTTTGAAAAAGAGACATGAAAGCAGCTGCCTATGAAGATACTCTTGTCTGAGGTTGACTCTGTGATACCAACAGGACCACTGAACATTGACCAGACAACTGGATTATTGCTTTTTCTTTATGAGTTTAGTAATCTCCCAGACTTTTTACATTGAAGTGTCTGGTTGTTTAACATCACTTAGAGATAGTCTAAGAGTGGAAGTTTTCATCCAAGATACAATAAATGTGAAAGCTTATTTGGCTGTTTCAATAATTCTTAAAACGAATGATGTTAAACAAATTTGGGAATAACCTAAAGTGTGTGGTAGTTTAATTTCATCCCCATAACTGACTAATTATTAACATTTGGTGTGTTTCTACTTAAATTCTTCATCTGTAAGTATTCAGTGAAGATACTGAGAAGAAACTAGGTCTTTTTAAAAGATGGCATTATAGGGAAAATTTCCATGCAGGGGTGAAGTAAAGTTTAAGAAATGTTCAACACAGGAGGTGGGGACTAAAATGCTGAGTATTTGACAGCTCTTTTCTTTTTCCATCACATGTGTGTTTTGCTGATACGATTATGTTAAAACTTGCTTGATTTAACTTGATAACTCGATTCCCTGCTTCATCAATAATATACGTAAATATTCTCTTCCTGTAACTATTTAATAATTTTGTTGCATATTTAGTTTATTATATATAGCTCTTTTTAGATTTGGGACTACTTCAATACTAAAACTACACAAAAGGACAGTTAAATCTTAAGAAGAGGCCAAGAGTAACTGAAAGGGAAGAAATGTTTTAGCAATTACTTGAGATGTTTATTACTATAGTTGAACACTTTGTTTAGCTTTGGATTTTTCAAATGCCAAAGCAGATAATAATAATAACAAATTAATAATGTTGCAGGTCAAATAACTTCTTTCTCTGGAGCATGATGGGTTTTTTCACCTAGATGAACAAAGAGATTTGGTACCAGAGTAAACCACATTTTTAAACTATGATTTTGCAAAAGACACAGAAACGTCCCCCAGATGGCTGCTGCTTTTCTAATGCTGTTCTCTAAACTCTGAGTGTGTGGCATTAAATGCTAATTCAATGGAAGGATTTCTGTGGAATATTAAGGTACTATAATATAGATTTATTTCTTAATAAAACTCCAAATTAATGACAGTGGAGCTTAAGTAAGCCAGAGGAATGGAGCATTAACTTGCCTTCTAAACCATCTTTCTCAAATATTAGGCAAGTTGCATCATCCTTTGGCAAATGCCCAATTTCTAATTCACAGATGAATTCTCTGCTGAGTCCCTGAGGTCCTATTATCCTGTACTATTGATTAAAGAGAATTGCTACTCTGTTAAATGCTAAAAATGCCTATTCCAGAGTTGATATTCTGTATTAAAAAGCTTTAGGAGACTAACTTGTATTCTGTCCCAGATGGGCCTCAGGCATAACTAAAATATCATCGTACCTGCTAAAGAATTCAGACCAGTACCCACCTCATATTCCAAAATATGCATCACTGAGTGTGGAAGAATCCATTTAGGCCCAAATGTCTTTAAGGTCTGATGCTATATAGCTGTACCCAGTGATAAAATTGCCTTTGTCTGGCCCCTCCAATGATCTAATTTTGAATAGAATTCCATTCTTTGGCAATCCTGCAAGAATGAATTGGCTGTAAGATGTACCCTCCAGCAGCTATATAATTCGATCTTTGAATGGGTTCATTTAATTCTGTCCGTAGGAACAAAGCAATTTAAATTAGAAGGGTTCCCCAAGTCTTACCAAAGACAGCCCTTAAATATAAAAAGTCAAAGATATAGCTTTGGATCTAGAACATTGAAACAATGATTCTTTTTATCAGGTAAACTTATAGTTGCTTTGTTTCTTCTGCAGAAGCACCATGGTACCCAAAACGCAGGCTAAAGTGTTGAGTTGCTTATTGTACTGTTGAACCATAGAGAAGGGATAGGGAATTTTGATGGCCACTGTTCTCATGTCTCTGGCTGCATCCCACTAACGGCACTGTTATATACTGAAATCATCGCTCTCAAGTAATACCCCCATGTCTTAGCCCAGGTTCCTTGGAAAACAGGGCAAAGAGATTATGTGCTAACACTTTATTGGGGTTGAGGGGTGTTACAATCCCAGGGGAGGTAAGAGTGAGGGCAAAAGAGAATGGATGATCTAAGGAAGGAGAGCGAGCAAATACAAGATAGTGCATTCTTGAGCTGACCACAGCTATTCAACAGTGGTGTCAGATGGCCCTAGAATTGACCATATGCATCTTGGAACAGTGCCTAATGGGGACGAAGGATGAGTGCTGCTTCTGTCCCACCTCCTACCTGTTATTGGCTACAGGGGCTTAATTTCTTCATACTTCCTGATGTTAAGCAGATTTTTCATGCACCCTTTGGGGAAGCCAAAGCCAGCGTGGGTCCAGCTGTGTTCAGGCACTACAGTCGCTGTATACATGGGCGTGGGGACTCCTTAGTGGGTAGTAGTGATGACAGGAGCCAGGTTTCATAACCACAGTAATGCTGTGAGCCATTTCTAGGGCCCGCTGTCTCAGAAGTATGGCAAATTGCCAAGTCTTGGAGAGAAAGGGGTATGGGGCAGGATGGAGTACAGTCCTGGTAGGAGGAAAGTTCCTAGAAAGCACAGTCCTCTATATTGTATATGGTGATGGTGACTCGTGCATATTGGGTGTGTGCACCTAAATAGCAAACTGTATGGAATATACATTTACACATATAATTGTGCATTTTTGCTGCGCATGACAGTTTGACTTCATGTGCTGGTGTTTTAAAAATAATCTCAGTCGAGGTTTATGCTTGACTGCATTATGTACAGCAGATGCGTAACAGCAGATCAGTTGAATGAACCACCTGTATTTGAATCCCAGCTCTACCAGCCTGAAGCCTCAATTATCCTGTCTATAAAATGGGGCTGATTATAGATTCTATTTCATGGGACTGTGGTGAGGATCGAATTAGTTCATACATATAATACACTCAGAACATTGACTATCATATAACAAACTCTATAGATATTTGTTGTTACTATTACTTTTAATCAGTTCTACCTTCGTATAAAATCAAGCCGGGGAAGCCCTTAGAGAAACTTTCCCAGGAGGGTGAACACAGAACTACACAGGACAGGAGACCTGGGTTCTCATCCAGGTGACCTTCAGGGGTCATATTTAAATTACTCTGTGCCTCAGCTTTTTCTGTTTTGAACTAGATGTTCTCAGGGGTCACACCCAGCTTTAAAAGTGTTGATTTGCTTTTCATGGGTGAGTTCTTTTAATTTTTCAGGGAAATCTCATAATTCATCTAAATGCAAGAATATTGGTAGACGCATGCAAACTTTTGTTACTTTTTCTTCCAATCTTTTGTGGAGGAGTGGAAAAAAAATAAACTTCATAGTTTTTAGAATAGAAATGTCACATTAAAAATGTTTTGTAGAAAATAGCTTAGCTTCTGTACATATATACCTGTCTCTACCTTTTTGGCATTTTTTGTTTGTTTGTTTGTTTCAAGTTTGTATTTAAATTCTAGTTAGTTGGTATTCAAAGTATCACACAATTATACCTGATACAGTTAGATAAAAAAGGGAAAAGTGTTGAGGGATAATAGGGGTTCAGGGACACATGGAGCCTTCTAAGAATGAGATTAATCCAGAAACCCATGCCTTAGAGTCTTGCTAATTTGCTGGAGTTGGTCAGCATTACTGATTACGATGAGCTTTCCAGGAGTCCACATTCTATCACATAAATTGCACAGTTCACTATATCAATAAAATAAACATAGTCATCTTCTTTGGGAGAAACAAAAATTCCTGAGGATCTTCATGAAAAGGACAGCATGTGATATAATGATAAAGGTCTTCAGAAATTCAGTATAAGTAATTATTTGAGAACATATACAATAAAATCCAGATGTACAGGTGACATCTGAAGGTGGCTGAGCACAGGATAAGTACCCAGAGTCTGGAATAACAGAAGGACTGTGTATCCTTAAGACAGTCTCCAGAAAAAGCCCTCTCTCAGCTGAACAGGTAATATTCAAGACTGTTATCGAGTACATCTGTTTCTCAAGAGTTGATCTGGGGAAGGATCAGTAATCATTTGTGAAAACTTAGAATTATAGACCCTTAAAACAACTAGCACTGAGAGAAGTCAAAACCCAGATAATGAGTTGTCATCCATTCTATGATAAAATGTATTCTAACTTCTCCCTTTTCCCATGAATTTTTCCAACACTCTGGGACCTTCATGATCTAACCATACCTCCATATTATTAGAGACTGCCAATCACCTTATTTTTCTTGTTCTCTCTTTCATCAGGCTAGTGGGACTGCATAGCATTTCCTTCTATATTCAAGGCACTATTTGATGCTTTTAAGGCTTAAGCAACCAAATGGGTAAATGAACGCTGTTCTAAATCAATTTTGTGCTCAGGACAAACCACATTCCCTCTCATGATAACTTAATCTAACATTGCTAATTTGATACCTTCTGATTTTAGAATTGCTCATTCTCCCCACCCACCCCCCACGCCACTTTATATTTTGTTCATGGAGTTTTTGTGTGTATGTGTGAGATGTAGTATACATTTTGCCAACAGGTCCCTGAAATAGATAATTATTTCAATGCGGCTGGGTTTTATTGCTTCAGCATCATAGTGGTTAGTTCTAAATATGCTGGGATTCATTGTTTAGTTCTGCAATTCATTCCACACATTTTCTTGAACACCTGTGATGTGCAGGGAACGTTACTGCATCTGTAGTATATGAATCCTTGTGGTTAAAACAGGCAGACAAGACTATTAGCCCCTGGTCTCATGGAGATTTTCTTCTAGGAAACTCCATATACATTCATTTAATTTTTAAGAAATTAAATTTAAAATTTATAAATGTGGGGGGGCCATTGTTACTAGACAGAGTTAGAATCTGAAGTGTTTTCCTAGGACTGCAAGTCGACTCTTTATAAATGTGGCCAACCTACAGTTTCAGAAACTGGAATACTGAACAAAAATAATTGAAGTGTAGAACGTGACTCCCAGCTAGATTTTTGTTTTCCCTTAGTCGGAGTTGGCCTGTTTGTGTTGTAAACCAAAGGGTTACCATCTCACTGCCTTTTGCTCTTAACCCCCATAGTCACCCAATTGACTTCTAAATTTCCGTCTTCTTTTTCTTATAATGTTGAGGTTCAACATCACCTTGTAGGTTGTGACTACTTTTAAGGTGCCAAATAAGAATAGGTAAGATTGACTTATTATGAAATTATGGGAAATATTTATAGAAAGAGTTCAGCTCCTAGAAAACTCAGAACTAGCCTCTACATGCAGCTGAAGAGGAAAACATTATGAAAACCTTTTCAGCAGTTGCTGAATGCTTGGAAATGCAAAGAGAAAAAACAAAAAAAGGCAAGCCAACTGGGCTTCTGTGGCGTTATGTACTGACTGTAGCTGGGATGTCCACGCGGCCCCAAATGCCCACATAACCGAGGAGGGTCCATCAGTTTCAGTGTAAAAGTTTTGCTCTCAAAAGGCTGACCTACTTTAAAATATCTTTCATCTCCATCATAGGGATAAACTATTTTCTCCATCAAGAAGCAAGGGGCGGTTGTAATTTTTTTTTTTTTAAGTTCCATATTTTTCTCCTATAAGACAAGTTGTTGAAGAACTGAATGGATGATTTTTTTCTTCAGGCCTTTCAATTCCTCTCCCCTCCCCCCACCCCCCATCAAATGCTAAACGCAAGGCACTCTAGGAAAAAATGGAAGAATCTTAATATTTTATTACAAACTTCAGTCATACTAAATGCAGTCATGATGTTGAATACTTTCATTCAATGCCTGCTATTTGATCATGGGTCTGATTTATTACTACTATTGACCTTGAAAAGGTTCATAGCAATCTTCTGAGGAAAACAGCTGGTAATTTCTGGTTGCTCTTGGTAATCAGAACTTTTTGCCTAGGGGAAAATTGAAACTTTGGACCTCCTCCTCCCCTCAACCTTCTTTTGTAACCTTAGAATGAATGATTTAGAGACTGAACTTAAAGTAGAAGGTATAATGTTTATTTAAGACTCAGTGGCAGTTTAGGCAGAATCTGGGATGGGACAGGACGCTACTCTTAAAAAGATGCTTTAAAAAGCTACTTTTAGGGTACTGTTTCCCTGAGTAAAATTCTTTAAAAAGACCTATCTTCAGTTTTCTTAGAAAAACTAATCTGCAGTGAGGTTGAAATGAAATAATTTTCTTTCTTTCCACATAATCCATCATTTTATTGTCTGAAAACTTCTGGGTTTAGCTTTCGAGGTTTTATTTTATTACACTGTGATAAAATTTCCAATGGAGGGATTAAATTACATACCCAGGAAGCACTTCTCAAAGGACAAAGTACCAGAAAGAAATAATATTAAATATCTTCCGAAGAGAAAGCTTCCAACTCAATCTGACAAAGAAGAAATTCAAGCCTAGAGGTTGACCTGATCCCTCCTTATGAAGTATGGCTTTCCTGCTTCTAGATCAGTATATCTTTTTTCGGTCAGTAGTTTTATCAGATGAATCATCATCTCCCCTGAAGTATTTATTAATATTGAAATTTAGATGCTGTGTGAGAAAAAGGAGGGTGACCTCTGCCCAGGGAGTTTTTTTGTTTTGTTTTGTTTTGTTTTTTTTTTTTTTAAGAAGGCAATTGAATATTCTCTGTCTCTTGATCCTCTGACCTTCATCCATCAGGCGCGATTTCAGTTACTGCAGAGGATACCAGGATCTAGAATGTATTGTGCAAATTGTTCTGTCAGATCTTCGAGCTGGTCCACCTACTTTTGTAGCACAAACAGCAAAGGATTTTCTATTTTTTGTTCGTTTGTTTTTTCCCCCCTCGAGAATATACGGCATGATGCTATCTTCCGTCTTCTTTGGGTTTTTCCTGATGACTGTCTTCATACATTTTATTGGGTTAGTAGAAAATCAGTCTTTCTAACTCCCTTGCCTCTTTAGTAGATGAAAATGCTAGGGTGGTTCCTTAGGCCAATAACGTCTTACCGCTGTCTTGCTGAAAAAGTCTTCCACCAAAGGAATTGGTTACACTGGGAAGCACAAGTGCAGAGTTCGGGAAGAACGTGAAAGATTGTTGGGTCTAAAAGGAGGGATCAAATGTTGCTGTGACCAATTTTAGACCACACCTGAAGAGCAGGCGAAAGGGTCTTTCAGTTTTTCTGAAACTGTGTTGTAATGACAATATGGTTTTGTGTGTCTGTGTGGTTTTGTTTTCGTTTTGTTCTTGACTTTGCAGGAAGAGGTTTAAACATGAAGGCAACCCTTTTAGATGTTAGCATGGCTATACATATGAAGCAAAGCTGCCTTTTTTTTTTCTTTTCTCTGCTTCCATTTAGACCTATCACATAATTTAAGAAAAAAAATTAAACGTTAACCACAGGAGCTCTAACTATAGTGTGAAAAAAAACCCTGATCAATTTTGTTTTCGCAGCACGATATTATCAAAGATTTAAGAAACAAATTTGCCAGCCTCGGCGAGAACTCTCTGGTAACAGCATAAATGTCTGTGTTGGTTGCTTTTGATTTGAAGGTTTCTTTTTTTTTCATTTGTTTGAGCCCATTTCTTCCCCCCCTCCTCCTTTTAGTTTACTTTCTTTTTCATATTCTGTAACTAGCAAGCCTTCATTTTTTAAACCTCTTCCATCTTCCTGTGTCTATTTTCCGTACTTTGGATGGAAAGTTTATGGCAGCAAACTGTCACTCTGGCTACTTCTGCTGCGGCTCTTCCTGCTCTTAGGTCATATATGTTTTGGCCGTTGTGTTTATGGACATGATACTAATTGACCGTTTCATGTCCCATTGACTAAGCTTCTCTACCACGCCATTTGATGGACTCGCTGTCCTAGGGCTCTATGCAACTTCCATTTTGCAACTTATACTGCTTAGTTCCGTCTCAATTCTCCAGCGAACTGGATAGCTCAAGTGAATGATCCTACCAGTCTTGAACTTGCTGTGCCTTTATATTTTATTTTTATTTTCTTCTTTATGTTTTCAGTGGTAGTCTCAGTGGAAAAGAACCAAACCCCAGCCATTGCTCGAGCAGCACCATGCAGTATCGTTTGTTACCACCCGAGAATACAAAATATAAAGGCACATTGCTTCTTTTATTCTTGGGGGGGGTGACCGGGGAGATGCGTATCATAAGTCCGCTACTTAGTTGAAGCCTACCTTTTTTATTCATATCCGCTTTCAATTTCGCTTAAACTCCAACACGTCTCAGTTCATGTTTTCCTGTCATTTAGTGATAACTTGCAACTCGAGCCATTTGCTGAGCAGTATCAAGTTATGGCCATGGCATGGGAGATGATTAAAAACGTGACAGACTTCTGCACAAATGTATCGTTCAGAAAGTGCACGTTTCAGTGATGAAGTTCAGTACTTCAAAACTGTGATACAGGCTTTGGACTAATCAAACAATTAAAATTGAGAAAATCCATCCGGATAAGCCAGTACCAAAAGTATACCAAGAAAAATATAAAGGGCAAAACCGAGAGTTGAATATTGTTAACATCTGTTGAATAACATAGTTGGTGTTGAAATGGTCCATGATGTTGTCATAGAGCCCATACATGAAGAGATGACTGAAAATATGGTCTGTAGAAAGCTGCTGTGTTTCATGACAGCCGCAACATAAATGGTTGGGATTTGTGTTCAGGAAAAAGAAATGGAGAAGCAGAAGCTTCTGTACCAGCAAGCCAGGCTCCATGACCGCGGGGCTGCTGAGATGGTGCTACAGACCATCAGTGCCAGCAAAGGTGAGGCTCGCTGCTCCCCTCACACCCCTTCAGTCTCCCGGAGCACCCCTCTTTAACTCCTCCTGACTTATCTAGTCCCTGAATCTCTTGTTCATCCCTAGGTCAGGTGACTTCAGAAATGCAGGCTCTCATTAACCCAGTCCAATGTGGATTTTTTTTTTTCAGAATCTTATTCAAATTTTTACTTTATTTCTGGTCCTTAAGTTTTGGAAATTCTGTCGTGACACAATAAATCAGGGGTGGGTCAGTGTTTTCTGTGAGAGGCCAGATAGTAAATATTTTCGGCTTTCCTGGCCGTGGGTCTCTGTCACAACCCTTCGACTCTGCCATAGTAGCATGGAAGCAGCCAGAGACAATATGTGAACCAGCCGTGTGGCTGAGTTCTAATAAAACTTTATTAAACACCCCTCTCCCAGATCACTAAGGTATTTATTTCTATTATTCTATTATTATTTCTATTTCTGTTATTTTTATTATTGTATTTCTAAGATAAGTAGAGGTGGATAATGTAAAAGTAAAATAGACTAAGGGTAGACAACTGGTTGGATTTAAATTTTTATTGTTATTGGGGCACCTGGCTGTCTCAGTCCATAGAGCATGTGACTCTTGATCTCAGGATTATGAGTTTGAGCCCCATGTTGGGTGTAGAGATTACTAAAAATATAAATGAATAAATTTTGTCATTATTATTTGAGTGACTAACTTCAAATTAGGCAGTCATCCTAATAAAGCAATACTATAAACATAGTAAGATAAAAAGTGCTAAAATGAAAATTATAAAAGTTGTTCAAACATAATATGGAAGGGAGAGGGGGTGCCTGGGAGGCTCAGTCAGTTGAGCACCTGACTCTTGATTTTGGCTTAGGTCATGATCCCAAGGTTGTGGGATTGAGCCCTGCATTGGAGCCTGCTTGGGATTCATTCATTCATTCATTTCTCTCTCTTTTCTCTTTCTTTTCTCTCTCTCTTCCTTTGCCCCTCTCCTCTGCTTGTGTGTGCTCTTGCTCAAATAATATATATATATATATATATATATATAGAGAGAGAGAGAGAGAGAGAGAGAGAGAGAGAGAGAGAGGAGAGAAGGAGAGAGAGGAATTTTCCTTAAAATTCTAGGTAGCCCTTATTTTTTTCAATATTACTTTAATATGCACAATTAGTTTTAAATCTTGACAGTTTTAGTTGTATTTAAAAATAAGTTGTTTCTTTTTTTTTTCTTCAATGTCCTCATCTAGTTTCAATTCTTGGATAAATTCCACAAGATGAGTAAAAACACTGCTGGCAAAATAAGCATTATTACTCGTTTAGTATTTTTTGATTTGTAAGTCAGTCTGTCCTACTCCATTATACAGATTTGTAGGGGGGGGTGATAATAATTTTAAAAGTATATGTTTTGAGACAGAAATGGTTAATGAAGTGGGTGAAATGATATAAGGAACGCCATTTTTTATATTTTGAAGGTGATACTGGACCAATGGTAGCGGCGACTTTGAAACTTGGAATTGCAATCTTAAATGGCGGGAACTCCACAGTTCAGCAGGTAAGATCTTGAAGCCATCCACAGAATGTTCTCTTCAAACAGAGGGGCCCTCTTGTCATCCCTTTGAGTTATTTTAGTCATCCTAAAAGCAATACTGGTTGTACAATTTTTCATGTCTGTGTAAAATAATGCCTTTATTTTATGGCCATCAGTCCCAGGATTCAAACATGTAGATAGCACCCTGCCATGTGGGGCACTGACTCTCTTGAGAAGTCCTATCACATGGTGTGCAACCTGCATTTCATGTGAACTAGCATAAAATGGTTTGTTTGTTTTTTTTTTTTCAACGTTTATTTATTTTTGGGACAGAGAGAGACAGAGCATGAACAGGGGAGGGGCAGAGAGAGAGGGAGACACAGAATCAGAAACAGGCTCCAGGCTCTGAGCCATCAGCCCAGATCCTGACACGGGGCTCAAACTCACGGACCGCGAGATCGTGACCTGGCTGAAGTCGGACGCTTAACCGACTGCACCACCCAGGCGCCCCTAAAATGGTTTGTTTTAATAGTGGGGGGAAAAGTTAATATTCTTACCTCAGGAGCCTAGTTTGGTGATATGTTTTACAGTGTTACATGTCTTACAAGTTGATTCTCAGGATTTTGTCGTATATTTGGTGAGAAGCCTATGTCTTGGTTAACATGGAAACAGAATACACTGTTTAAAATATTTTTTAGTTGTAATTACAGTCTCCCAGGGCATGAAAAAAACCTCTTCCCAGCCAAGTTTTGTAGCTATGCCCTGTTAAGAAGTTAGACATGATCTGGGCTGAATTTTAGTGACTTCAACCAGTTACGACAAAGGATATAATCTCTATATCCCACTGAAGGCCAAGGTCTGTGAGTTTGTTAGAATCAGAATGTTTGAGTGATTTAAAAAACTCTCAGAAACAGACTGTCACAGGCTCTGTACTGCACACCCCTGGGGACACTACTCACATGGCCTACAGTTGTGGCCGTGAGCTCAGAAAGAATTCTTACGCTAATTGAAGAACAGCAAAACAAAACATGAGTTAAGCAGACTGTATTATTCTAAAACTAACATGGATCTCATATTTTTCTATACTGGCTTCTGTATGAGAAAAAACAATTTATGAACATGGAACTAATAATTATTCTCTCTTGGGTAAGTTTTGGCGAGGCAGGGAAAGCGCTACCCTGTTGGAAGGAAAGGAAGGCTAGTGAAAACCTTGGAATCTTTGACTTCAGGTTTCTGGGAGCCCCAGAAACATGACAGTGGGACAAAGCCCTGTATATGTTCCCAGAAGATCTTTGAGTCTAAGGAAAGCAGAGAAAATTTGAAGGTTGCCTTTTGGGTTGGTGAAGTTTGGGACTAGGTTAAGTTGGCAACCCAGAATAGCTGAAAAATTCGTTTGTACACTTTCCTCAAATTGTGTACTCTATTTTTTTTTCCTCCTGCAAATATAATCATTATATTTTTGGACTGGAGGAGTACATAATGTCATCTGGGGTGCTTAACTTTTTCTTTTTAATGCCTCTGACAGCTTAGTGAAGCGTCTGGACTCCTCTTGGTTTGACTTTTTTAAATCACAAAGTAAAACTGCACCGTTTCTAAGAGAAACCAAAAATACTGAAATGTGGTTTTCAGAGCATTATAAACACATTTTTTAGCAAATTCATTTGTGCTTCTTTATGAACTCCTTAAATGAAAGATGTAGTACTTGGTCTAATTATTGAGAAGAAATGGTTCGTCTAGGTGATGTGAGATGAAAATCTCTGGAATTTCTATTGGTGACACCGTCAGAGTTACTGCTAATCTGACCTGTGTTTGTTGCTTACATTAATAGTTGAATGGAATGCTAAGTTTCCATCACAACTTCGTGAAAATAATGATGTCTTTTTTCCCCCCATCCAATTTACAGATGTCCCGTTTTCATTTCTATAGTAAATGACTACATGATGTGAAAAAAAAGAAAATCTAAAGAAAATCTATTTAATCTCTTTAATCTCCCCATAATAGTTAACACATTTCCCTTGCTTTATGTTTTACTTTAAAAGTTCTTAATGATGTAGCATTTAGATTCAGAAATCCTTGGAGTCAGAAGTAGCCGTGAGAAATCATATAATATATGCACTTCCTGTGTATCCAGGCCTTTTCTTTTTTTCTGTGAACCTTCAGGTACATATTCTACCACCCCGCTTTAATTCTCTGAGCTACATTCCTTGTCTTTAAAAGATCCAGAATTAATAAGTGCCACACGTTTTATTAGACCAGTAAGTTATCACACTCCCCAGAAAATGGCTAGGTGTTTCGTGTTCCTATTTTTATGTATGTGTACATATATACATACATATGCATATACTGTGTGTATGTGTGTGTGTGTGCGTGTGCACAGCCTTGACGTATTTGGTAGCTGTTAGTCAAATCTTGGGGGGAAAATGACTACCAAAACCTACTGTTCGGCTAAGTCCCGTTTAGACAACACTGGTGATAGCAATTATTCACATCTATTCAAGATTCAGAGAAGAGCAGTATCTTTGTTTTCTTGAAACCTTTGGTGTGCCTTCTATCATTTTATCATCTTGTATGTACTTCTTGTTTGAAACTTCCAACACTTACTTCATCCACATTGAAAATAGCTGTTTCATTTTAGTATATAATAATAAGTTAAGGGGCACCTGGGTGGCTCAGTTGCTTAAGCGTCTGACTTTGGCCCAGGTCATGATCTCAGGGTTCATGGGTTCGAGCCCCAGGTAGGGCTCTGTGCTGACAGCTCAGAGCCTGGAGCCTGCTTCCGACTCTCTGTCTCCCTCCCTCTGCCCCTCCTCTACTCGTGCTCCTGTCTCTGTCTGTCAAAAGGAAATAAATGTTAAAACAAAAAACAAAACAACAACAACAAGAGTTAGGAGGGTGGAGCCATGTACTGCTTTAGCATTTTTTACGTTTGTGTTTCATCACAATTTTGGGCACAGAGACTGGACATCGTTCTGACAAGAGAAAAGAGACATTTAGTGGTCAGATGATTGCTACCATTGCTTGGGTTTAGAGACCATGAAAATGGAAACTAAATTTCTGTCTTATACACATAGGTCTATAATAGACAAATAATGTCTTATAGACAGTAGCATATGGTAGTCACACCACATGGATTATAATGCCCTTTAAGAAACTCAGCTTTTGGGGCTCCTGGATGGCTCGGTCGGTTAAGTGGCCGATTTCCGTTCGGGTCATGATCTCGCGGTCCGTGAGTTCGAGCCCCACGTTGGACTCTGTGCTGACCGCTCAGAGCCTGGAGCCTGTTTCGGATTCTGTGTCTCCCTCTCTCTCTGACCCTCCCCCGTTCATGCTCTGTCTCTCTCTGTCTCAAAAATAAATAAACGTTAAAAAAAAAATAAGGAACTCAGCTTTTGTATGGGAATCTCTGACCAGCATCCAGGTGGGCCTTCTTCCCAGTAAACTTGAACTAAGTGTCTACATCTTCACATCCTTAAAGATTGACTAGAAGAGTTGAGAGTATTATTTCCATGGATATTTATGGTGCTTATGACGTTTATGTAAAGCAGCTGTCTTGTTCCAAGCCACCTGTATATACTGCCGACATTGAAACGTGCAGCTATCTCGTTTTGACATTCTGGTCACCATGTCGTGGTAAAGATGACAGTCGTTTTCGTATGCACTGATTTTTTAAAGTCTTTATTCCAGAACAAAAAGCATGTTTTTGATGTTTCTTGCTTAACAAAAAATAAGCTTTGTGTTCAGTGGCCGTGTGGTTTGTATATTTACCCCTAGAAAATGCTGGACTATCTCAAGGAGAAGAAGGACGTGGGTTTCTTTCAGAGCCTTGCCGGCCTGATGCAGTCGTGCAGGTAAGCCCGCTCCTTCCTTGTTCTGGCTCTACCAAGTGGTTGTGTCTTTCAAGGTGTTTGTTTAACATTACTGACAGTAATTCTACACAGAATATTTTTTAGTGATTCAGTACACGTCAAAGTAGGACAATTGATGGTGCCTTCTTTCCTGCCTTGTTGTTAGGTGTTAGTATGCCGTAATTGCTAACTTACTCAGCGTTAGTAATGTCTTTAAATAGTCTTCCCTATTCTTAAATAGGGACCTTGGAGAATTAACGTATATGCTGCACACTTGAAAATGAGCAGTGTGTGCATTTTAAAAGAGAAAAAGGGAAATTCTAATTAGTTTTCTTTGAGAGCTTGTGGACCACTTCTCATTTTCCCTAAACAAATGATCCCTAACCTCATTTATGGTCATATTTTCTATTTTTTGCAGTATTTAAAATCACTCAGACAGCACCTGACAAAGGAATCTGACAGATAGTTAGTGTAATAAGCTATTCCTTCTGGGAAAACATGATTATTATAATTACATTTCAGTGTGTCTGCTAACATTACAATGTACTCCCAAAGTCGAAACCCGTTAATGCCTTCTGTTTGCCTCGCCCACGGATCATTTCATTGCAGGCCCTGGGGAGGGACTGGGCTGCTCCTGGGAAAATATGGTTGGTAGACATTGAATTGGGCTATGTCTTCAGGGTATGCTAATATTTGGTTCACATTTCATGATATAGAACTTGTACACATTTGCTGTCCTGAAGAAAGAAAATTTTCTCCTCCTCTAAGCATTTTTCTCCCTGCTATTGTAGCGTCCTCGACCTAAATGCATTTGAGCGGCAGAACAAAGCTGAAGGACTTGGAATGGTCACCGAAGAAGGATCAGGTATCAGTCACTTAAACTAAAAGGGTCACCTGTCCCCTCTCCCCCCCCTTTCCCGAGATGAGTCAGTTACCAATTATCTTTGCAAAACAGAGAGATGTAGGGTTATTTTTACATGGCCAAAATGCTTATGTGACTCATTTAAAAGTTCACAATCGGGCACTCACTCAAATCATGCCCAAAACCCAACTTTCCCAGTTGACCGTTAACTCCTTTTTTGTTCCAGACCTATTGTAATTGGCCTTTCCCCTAGTTGGTTAGTAGATCAAGATCCCTTACAAGAGAATCATCTGTGAAATTATAAAGCATATGGATGAACCAAATTAGAGGATATTGGACTTTTTTTTGGCCACTTTCGCAAACTGCCAAATCTTCAGATTCCTTGGTCTCCTTAGGAAAGTGACACTTTGAGATCCTCCGATGGACCACTATTCCGACAGTCTCCTCCCGTATAGCACAGATATCTTTGTATCTCATGCATCCCTATGTCTTCACAAGTCCAAATTTGATGAAAGAAATTAAGGAGTAATTCCTAATGTTAAAATAATTCTGACCACTTAATTTACATGCACACAAATATAATGACTCACATAATCTTAGACTTTTTTCTCTGTAAATAGATGTGTGTATAAACTAGAAAAATTAGTATATACTATAGTGAAAGCAGAAATAACTATTGCTGCACATTCGTTTTTAGTATTAGGAAAAAAAATCTTCAATATTTTTTGTCTCGATTTGTTTTTGTTCTTTTGTGTTTGACATTTTTTCAATTAATTTAGTTTCAATGAGGCCCTGTGTGTTGATCTGTTTTTGTTTGTTTGGTCTAGTTTGCAGTGGTCATATTATCAATGCATTAGTTTTGGCACATCGGATCTTTGATAAAACTAATCTTGTTGCAAAAACTAAATTTTTCTTTTTGCAAAAACTAAATTTTATCCTATCTGCCATTTGCAGCCTGCTTACCTTTCTGAAATATTTTAGAATTAACTAATCTCTCTTATTTCTGCATATTTTTGTTTTCACATTAGGTAAAAGGATTAGCTGCATATTTCTTACTGTTTTTTAAGAATTATCAATGATAGGGGCGCCTGGGTGGCACAGTTGGTTAAGCGTCCGACTTCGGCTCACGTCATGATCTCACGGTTCGTGAGTTCGAGCCCCATGTCGGGCTCTGTGCTGAAAACTCAGAGCCTGGAGCCTGCTTCAGATTCCTGCCTTCCTATGTCTGTCCCTCCCCCGCTTGCACTCTCTCTCTCTCTCTCTCTCTCTCTCAAAAGTAAAGAAACCCTGAAAAAAATTTAAAAAAAATTATCAGTTATACATATTCTAATGCTGCTGCTACACTACAGCTCCTGTGTGCTTTTATTTTCTTGTTGACATTTGAATGTATAGATTCCACCATCCAGAATTAGTCCTACAGTTACCTGTGTAAGCTACTTTTAAGAAAAAATTGCCAGCAGCACTGTAAACTTATTTAAATTTTCTGAAATGAATATCCAGCCAAATCTCTTGATGACTTAGGTTTATGTCACCAGTGAAAACACTGGCCCGAGGGCCCCATCCAGAGAGCTCAGAGCCCCTACAAATCTCAGAGCCCGTTACCTGCCTGCCTCTAGAGTCTCCAGGAAGCCTGGGCATCTCCCATTAGCTGTAAAGTGCCTAAAAGGGATGAATTCTCTGTTCAAAGTGGGACTTCCTGTCTCGGAGTTAGAAATCAGTTTCATTTTTCCCTGCAATTATTACCTGATGTTCCAGGGGCTCTGAACACAATTGCATTCATCATGCTTTGCCATTGTTCATATCCGCGCAGGAATAGTGGCTGTGCAAGGTTAGCTTTACAGGGTCTCCTACCCTTCGTCAACCAGCTACGGATTGGAATGACATTCGTGAGTCCCGAATCAGAAATAGCTGGGTGAGAATGACCATTCTGACGCGAGTTTTAGTCACATCTGTCAGTAGGAGGTTGATTTGATTTGTTTATTCTTTTTCAACACACACAAATAATTGCCCAAACTGATTAACACGTTTTCTATTGTATTTCCTTACAAACAGCAAGACAAAACCAACATCTCAACTTATTTTTTCCCCGTTTCCTTTTCTTTCACCTGTAAATGTACTGTCCTCCTTTCCTCAGCCATCACACATGAGCGTGGTAATTATTACAAATGATCTGCCTTTTATTTATTTGCTCCTTCATTTGTTATTAGCTTTGTGTACAGTCTTGACAGTGAAAGTTTTTTTGTGCATTGTTTTCCCTTTGGTAGACTGTTGAACGAATAGATGATTTAATTTCCATCATTATGCATCCTTTTATTTATAGAACTTATATACCAAGCTTTCCTTTTTCTCTCCATGAGGATGTTCAGTTGTGAACATATTAGACAAAAAGGGTCAAGAATTTAAGTTACGTTTTCGGATTTGTTTCGTTCTGTTTCGTTCGTTTAAAAAAAAATTCTGATGGACCCAGTGTTTGCAACTGTCGTGTAAACGAATGAACCATAGATGTGTGCAGTGGTCTCTCTGTGGCGTTTCTGTCTCGGACGTTCTGTGGCTTTATGGCTGCACCAATGGGTGCATGGGAAATCAGTGGTGATCCGGGGGCACTGTGTCCTGCTGAGTCTCCTCTTGGCCAGTGGGTTCTGCCAGTTCCCTTCCAATTACTGAGAGATCTGCAGAGTTTTTTTCTATTCCTTTGAAAACATCACACATTAGAAACCTTCCTAACGTAAAAACTGTGTTTTCATTCTTGAGACCCAATTTGAAGAAGCAGTAGCAAACTAATAACAAAGATGGCATTGGTAGTTCAAAGTAGTTTCTAAAAGACATTATAGGCAGTGGTAATAAAAGAGGGATGAGACTTTTGAGGAGTACCTGGAACGTCAGCACGGCTTTAGAGATTAAATTGTGCTTTCTCAGTACACACTCTTGCCTTAATCAAGACGCCTATTAGAACACACGACGGCAATTCATTCACTCTATGAATAATTATACTACCTCCCAGATTAAGAATACCTATAGCAACTCTATCTTTTGGCATATTTAAACAATTTCTGTGACATGCCCATTTTTTTACGGGTCTACAGAAGTCAAGAAAAGTTGGTACCCTCATAAAGAGAGGGAAAATCAATCATCCCTCTCAGAATTCATAGAGAAAGCTGAAAACTCCCCATCTGTTAGTGATGTTGTAGCTTTAAAGCCTGAGACCCATGCAGTATAATAAACTCAACACTGAGAAGACAATCTGATGAGTTAAATTTTCTGCATCCCAACCACCTGTCTCTAATAGGCTAAACCTCTTCCTGATGATGATAAAATGGCTGTAAATTATATAGCCATGGAAAATGTCTAACTTAAATGCAACTTTTTGAAACCTACAGCCACCAGTAAGGTATTGTCCCCAGTTTATAGGTATGGAGACTGAGGGGTGGAAAGGCTACAAGGTTTGTCCAGGATCACACAGTGAAGTGACAGGGTCAAGACTGAAATGCAGGCTCTCTGCCTCCCACTGTTACCAATTTCATGAGCCAATCCCTTAGCCCCATCTTTTAATACCTTCCGGGGGCTTATTTTATATTCACCATATCAGCTTAGGTGGTATTTTTTGCTTCTTATTGCTTTTTACTCTCTTTAAAGACACAAATCTCTTGCCAGTCTTTACATTCACTGTTGAAGTTTTAAAATCACTTTGGAACTTTTATGGTTTTATATGATATTCCTAAACCGGTATTGAGATACCATTAGGAAATATGTGCCTTTTTGTGGTTTGTATATAAGGATTTCATACAATTTAATATTAATTCCTGTTCCTACCATTGTTACTGCCATGAAAGTTTGCCAGTATTTCTGTCCCTCCTTAGTAAATTTCCCCCTTTCCTGCAAAAGCCTGGACTTCCCATTTGTTAAAAAAAAAACAAAAAACAAAAAACAATGCAGTTTTCTTTGGCAAGTGTGTTGTTAGACTTGTGATGTGTTCAATGTTGTCTTCTCTGCATAATTTTTTAATCACGTGTTTTCTTTTAACGTATAATGGAGTTCAAAACCAAAAACCTTATGAATATTTAAAATTTCATTCCATCCTTGGATTTTTTTTTTCTCAGAACCATTTAACCTCATTACTAAGTCATTATGAGCTTGAAAGTGCAATTTTTCTTCTTACCCACTTCTTGGAGTGTTGTAGAAGATACTTCATTTTATTTTTTGATCATTTTGTAGCAGCCCTGGACTTCATCAACAAGATGAAATTTTGAAGCTGATACAGTCCTCAGAATTTTTTTTTTTATTTTTTTTTGAACATTTTATATAAAACAACTAACATTTCACCTTTCTAAATTTCCATCTGCACTTGGTAACGCGCCGAATTGAGGTTCTTACTCGGGATATTTATACTGACCTCATCAAATTTGTATGAAAATGCAGCCAAAGAATTAATAGTTAATTAGTCAAAATGATAATTTACACAATCTCTAAGCATTGGCTATCCTAATTTTTTGTTAGTATTTTAGTGCTTAATTGTTTACTGTCTATCTCCCACCCCAGATTTGCAAAGTCTGACTCAAGTGTAGTTCAGCTTAGCTCTCAGTTCTGACTACACTGCTCTGCCATTCCTCTGGATCAACCTTCTTTTTGAGGAAAGCATGTGGTACTAGTTCATGGCACGAAATAAATTTTCCTAACATCCTTGTACAGTTTTTAAACATTGAAGCACTAATTGCAATTTGAGTGGCTACTATGTGCTAGACCTTGTCCTAGGCATTGGCGTTCTTTACGGACTCAGTGTTATGTAGATAGACTTGTAAACGAATAACTTCAGAACCCATGAGCTATGTGTTATGAGTGAACTGAGTTGAAGTACTTGTCTGCCAGGCTGATGGGTTAAGTTTCACAACAGAAGTAACATATGGCCTGAAGTAGGCGTTTACCTGGTAGATGAGAAAGGCGTTGGATGTGCCAATGAAAGGGAACCGCATGTGCAAAGCTTAAGGTACAAAGCATGACGAAGAACATTACTGACCTAGGGTGGTTGAAGAGACATGAACAGACTAGAGGCTGGAAAGATAGTTGGTGGGAGGCCGTAAAAGGCCTTTTGTGCCATGCCAGAGAATTCATACTTTCTTTCTGAGGCCATGAAGAGCCACTACGTAAGTAACACTTCAGTCGTGTTGTGTGTTGTGTGATGGTATACCTGGCATTAAGTCCTAACATACATTGTTCAAGCCAGTAACATTAAAGCGAACAGATTTCTCATTTCTCAGTAATGCTAGTATGCTAACTAAACACTGAGTCCTCTAACATTAGCAGCATGATTTCCTTCATGGAAGTTGGGGAGCTCTGTGGTTATATCTGATGATAGATTGAGGGGATTTTGAGAGTAGATTTTTCTCAACTGCTGTTAAAGGAGTCCATCTTTTTGTTGGGAGTGTTTTATGATTGGATTGCTGGCAACTGTCGTTGTAGGCAACAGTGTTTAAGATGGGCATTGCAGCCTGAAGGGAGGGAGATCAGTTAGGATGTTGGTTAATGGAATGGATAAAGAACAGTAAGGATTTCAGTTAGAGTAATGGGAGCTCAAAGGCATTAAGACGTTATAAGAGAAATAATCTGAGGATCACATTTGAAAGCAAAGGTATGTTTCCCTCCATAACTAACATGTGCTTTAATTCTGTTATCCATGGGACATACCTAATTTATTTCACACAGTGGTCATTTTTATTGTCTTGGGATCTGAAATAGGAATGCATTTTATGCACTCATGTCACATTGAGTACATGGAATATGTAGATTATTTATCACACCCCACAGCCCATTGAAAGTCTTTATTTTAGGAACCTAGGTCTTTTGAACCTGTGCCTTCCTATCATTGAAAATTCACTTTTATTCCTATTGTGCTTTGCATGTTTCAAAGCAAATGTACTTGTCTGAGCCAATTTTATTCTCCCAACAACCCTTTGAAAGTAAGGGGGTGAGGAGATCGTTAATTCCCATATCAAAGTGATGCAACAAAGCCTCAGAAAGGTGAATTGACTTTCCCAAAGCCACATATCTAGAAAATGGTTTTCTTTGGGTTCTAAAATTGATAAAAAAACAAGTAGGAGTTCACAGTTTAACTAACATATAGTACATGGAGTCGGAGGTTGTTAGCCAAAGATCTGATCAGTTACTGATGTGAACTTTGTGATCCAGAAAGACCATTTGGTATTGAAATGACCTTTTTATTGCCTATCTTTTCCATTAGACTATGAACTTCTTTGAGTTAAGGCTTGTGTCCATTAGTCATAATTATATGCCCAGGATCTCACAAGGTGCCTTCCATGTAGGAGACACTTAATGAATGTTCATCAAAGTTTATTGGACTCAAATTCTTTACTAGTAAATGGCTATAGGACCTCAGTCAAGCTACTTAATTTCTCAGTTGTATCCCACAAAATGGGATTCATGTCACCTGATTCATAGGATTATTATAAACCTAAAATGAAATGATAAGAAAATATATCTAGCACAATGTCTAGCACACTGTAGTCACTGACTAAATGTTAATTTTGAATCCATTTTAAAAATTGTATCCGTTGTTGGTTGAATAGTAGTATAATTTAAGTGGCCACTTAAACCATTTAAGCAGTGACATTAAAATTACCCACATGGAACCAAATACCTGACTTTTCACTATTTAAAAATATTTTTAGCCTTAATCTTTCAGTTTTGCCATTATACAAAATAGGTATTTGAGTCCTCTAAAGATCACTGAGCAGAACTATTTCTTCCACGGCAGGGGCAGGGGGAAAACACTCTTGAGTTCCATATAACAAGCTTTTGTAGGGAGTTCTTTGATGCAACCAGTGTTAACATTTCATGCCACTCATCCTTTTAGCTTTCCATTACTGGGGATATTGCCATGAAAAGACATTACAACAAAGAGGATCTTAGTCTTCTGATCTATGTGTCCTAAATCAATTGTTTCTATATATCTACTCGGCATTTCACTTATTGCCTTCATTTTATCAACAATTATTGATAATTTTTAGCAAGTAATAACAATTAAACCAAGCGTTGTCTCAAGATAAGGTTGTAGATGTCGAGCTAAGACCATGGGTGTTTTAGGTAGTCAATAAAAACAAACACTTAAGCAAACATTATATACTTTTTAATGCCAATTGTGAGTAGAACAGTGGCCTTTAAAAGTGTCTTAACTTGATTAGATTTTTAAAATAGGAATTGATTTTACTGGTACCTTGCACAAATAAGGTGTAATATTATTTCCAAGTGAAATGGAGGTTTTGGAGACTCTTTTGGTCCCTTAAAATTAAGATGGCTTTTTGGAAATAGAAACACTTTTAGTAAATATGTTCAAATGACTGTATTCATCACGTAGGCATGTTGTTCCCATGTTTATTTAGTGGTGTTACCACTGCTACTGATAATGTTGACCTCTCCACAATATCTAAAAATGGTCACATGAATTATGAAGAGCTAGTGAGGTAGACAGTGCCCATGTTCCCCTCGTTTTATGGATGAGAAAACTAAGGCACGAAGAACTGTCTCATCAGCAGCAGCAATATTGAAACAACTCTCCCTATATTACAGTATTAGAAATCATTAGCCCCTTATAATTAAAAATGAAACCCAAGGAATGTCCTTTACAGTATTATTTGACCGTCATGCAGCTATTACAAATAGTAATTTTAAGAACATCAGAGCACTTTCAACTACATTTTACTCCATTTCGTTGTTATTAATCTTAGTTTCCATCTTGCAATGGAATGTCTTTTGCGTACATCACAAAATAGACCGTGCATCCTGTGCCTTCTGCAGACATAAAGCCACCACCCATCTCTGTTACTGTACCACTTACATGCAGCATGGGGAATGGCAGCATTTTAATCAGATAGTAACGTGTTCGTTCAGCAATAGCACCCCAGTTTATACCTCGTTGTCACCTGATGGTAAAGGAAGGCTTGACCCGCCCCTTCCCACGCTCCTCCCCTATTGTTCTGCTGTGTGCAGCGTGTCCTTTTGTAAGTAAAGTTACTTGTATGTGTTTTGGTATACAGTCGAGAAAATACCGTGCATGCCGACAGTAAATCCTTACGTTATAAATCAGTGTGCATTGCGCAGGGCATTTTCAGGAACACAGGTAGACTGTATGATATTTATTTCCTTGTTAACTTTTCTGAATACTTTCTATCAAGGGTTACTTATTCCATATGGAGTATGTGAACATTGAAAGTACATGGTTTATTGATTCGGTTTTCTAGAGAAAAGCATTTTAGATGGGCTCGCAAGGAAAGAATCAGGAAGACTGTGTAACTCATAATATTATGTTTTAAATATCATTTTAAAGACTCGTCTGATTCAAACAGTTCATGGAAAGATACTAAGTATCATAAGTGAAGAGTTTGGTTTATTAGCCTAGACTCTTCTCCCTTTCTTTCCTATCCCGTCATGAACGGAGACACTGAGGAATGGGCTTATCAGCCACGTACTGAGAGTCAAAGCAATGTGCACTTAAACTTGAATTTGCCACACAACTGATCTATATGCATGGTGATTTTAGTTTGGTCACCAAATATCATATCTTGCAGGGAAACCAGTACAGTGATTTTATGTACTTTTTTTAATGTTTATATTAGTTTTCAAAATGGTTTTGCTTCCTAACCCTCCCATTATATGAAGCCTCTCACTTTGAAAGTCACAGACTGCAGACTGGTAAGTCCATCAGCTCTCTGTCATAATCATTCATAATTTTAGTTAAAGTAAACACATGGTCATTGCATAGTTTTCTTTCTCGGCCCAAAGTATTTCCAGTCTGAAAAGTTATTATCATTTTTTTTAAATACATAAGTACATTCATTCACTTGCCAAACGACATTTTTGTGTCATTTTGATTTCTAAGCAACAAATTTAGATTCCAGAACATACAGTCATAACGTTGACAATTTTTCCACTGGCACTCTATGCTTTCAAAATCAACTTTCATTTGTGTGGTGCTGTTTTTTCGTTTGTTTCTTTCTTTGTGTTTTTGCTTTCCAAGTAACTTATGACCAAGATACATTTTGATTAAAATGTAGGTAAAATATCTGAACCCTTTTCTGAGGTGCTTACCCCACAAATATATTAGTTTTTAATGATTCTGAGTAACTTCTATGGCTATGAGATAACCTTCTTTTCACCTTTTGGTTGGAGTGACTCATACAGCATGAGCCACCAAAGTCTTTCATTTGGTTTGATATGTAGAATTAGGTCTGTTTGCTAGTTCTGTCTCCTCTGAAAGTAAAGTCCCAACCAGTGGCATGTCTGTATCACATTTCTGAAGTCTTTACTTTTTTAAATCCCTTAGGCAAGCTAACGAGATAGTTAATTGAAATGAATCAAACATTTTCTAGTCATTTACAATTTTCACAAGATCCTTTAATTATTCATTAAATAGAAGAAGCTCTCGGTCCTGTTTTATATATGCAATGAATGCCTTTGCATTGAAATAATTGGTGGTTCTCTGGGAGCAAAGTAGATTTCACCTTGGCATTTGTAAGAGATGTGGACATCATTCCTATACACACCTTACAAAAAAACAAACAAAAAAACAAAAACCAAAAAAAGGAAGTTTAAATCTTCAGGTTGTTTCTAAAATGTTGCCAAACCCATGCTGCTACTTTTAACAGAGAGAAATATGAGTTTTAAGATTCAAATGTTCTTTTCTGACAAAGAAAAAGTGCATCTATCTGCCAAGCGCATGATCGTACGAGCTTCAGATAGACGAGTGGCTATGATTTGTGACTGTTTTTGGTTCAGAACGATGCTAGATCAACACGCAAGTTTTCTGGAGGTGGGAAAAGAGAGGGCGGGACCAGCGAGGATAGTTGATCATGTCTGATCTCTGGATTTTCTGCAGGAGAAAAGGTTCTCCAAGATGACGAGTTCACGTGTGACCTCTTCCGTTTCCTCCAGCTGCTTTGTGAGGGACACAACTCAGGTTCGTGAGACCCCAGACTCTATGACGGTACCAAGGAGGAAGTAGTTTGAAGCCAGTAGTGACAGGGGCCCGCTCATTCCAATTACGCCTTGTCCCTGAGTCCACAGACATTCTAGAGTATTCCTCCGTATGCTGAGTATACACTGTGATATTTTATGCATTGCATCCCTACTCTCAAAGTCCTTTGCTGGCCGCACCACTTAATTCCTAACACTTGTTTTTCTGTTAAATCAGGTGAAAAAAGATACGAGGTCTACAGAGAGCTGTATGGGTTTATTCCTTCCTACCCCTTCTCTTTAACTGGGGAATCAACTTCATAGTATCACTTAGCATAACATATTTCCCTTTGTTGTTTATATAACAAGCTCTCTCCCAGACTTGTGCATCTGTGAAGGTAGGAACTGTATCTTAATTTTATCTTTGTTTACCCAGCACTCAGGAACAAATGATTACTGAATGCGTAGTTCAATTACTCTTTCCTAAACGGCGAAACTCCTTCCGGAGATGCCCATGGCTGTAGGGCTAGCAATCAGGAAACAGACGTCAGCAACCACTTAGACAGAAATTGGAAATTGGTACTCTCTGAAGCACCGAGATGTTTTGGGGGTGCTCCCTTGAAGCACTACTCTTAGCCACAGCAATTTTGCCGGAGGCCTCAGTTGCTTTTGGAGTTACTCGGATAACTCATTCAAAACTTTTGACTCAGCTTTAGTAACTCCTTTTGATCTTCCATAGATTTTCAAAATTATCTGAGAACTCAGACTGGCAATAACACAACTGTCAACATCATCATCTCTACCGTAGACTACCTACTCAGAGTCCAGGTATGTCGGCTTCTCTTAGTGACGAGTGAAGGGGGTTGGTGAGTGGATGTGATGTGGTGGAGCTATTAAACCGACATGTTTTAATGCGTCGTGATTGTTGGCCAAACAGAATTTTTTGAGATCTTTTGTCTTTGATCACAGTCTTTCACCAAGTTTTAGGGGGGACCTGCCTCTGTTGTCTTTGCCTCCGATCCTGACTCCTACTTTGCTCATGATTTTCTTTCTGTAAGTGGGAATTTCTTTTCCCCCTTATGTTTTTTAGCTTGATGGCACTTTATTTTTTTTTTATTTATTTTTTTTAATTTTTTTTTTTTTAATTTTTTTTTTCAACATTTATTTATTTTTGGGACAGAGAGAGACAGAGCATGAATGGCGGAGGGGCAGAGAGAGAGGGAGACACAGAATCTGAAACAGGCTCCAGGCTCTGAGCCATCAGCCCAGAGCCTGACGCGGGGCTCGAACTCACGGACCGCGAGATCGTGACCTGGCTGAAGTCGGACACTCAACCGACTGCGCCACCCAGGCGCCCCTTTAATTTTTTTTTTTTAATGTTTATTTCGTTTTGACAGAGAGAGAGACAGAGCATGAGCAGGGGAGGGGCAGAGAGAGAGGGAGACGCAGAATCCGAAGAAGGCTCTGAGCTGTCAGCACAGAGCCCGACGCGGGGCTCGAACTCACGGACTGCGAGATCATGACCTGAGCCGAAGTCGGACGCTCAACCGACTGAGCCACCCAGGCGCCCCTAGCTTGATGGCCCTTTAAATTCATGTCGTTTTGGAAAGTACTTACGTACTCCGCTCCTTCTTCTAAAGTTGATAGAGAAATTAGGAAGAATATTTGAAATATTTTTAGGAGTGCGAAAGAAAGGCTTTCAAAGTACCCACAGTGTACTTACATTTGACAGGTAGTTCTTTTTAGCTGTCCCAATACTTGAATTAATTTTAAAATCCAGCTTAACACTCCATCAGGTAAAAATCTCTGTGATATTGTAGTCATCTTTCACACATTGGTGAAACTGAATCTGAAGGTGTAGGCCTACCTAGGTAAGGAGAGCTCTGTACAATTTTTATTTCCCTCATCTTATTTATAAGAGTAACCAGATAGAGTACTTTAAAACCTACATGTTCAAACTTACAGTTTTTCCCTTAATCTTTTGAGTATGTAAAAGCACAACCCTTTTTTTTTTTTAACTGAGAGCTTCCATTTTTGAAGCAAATACAAGAAATATTGCTGAAAACATATTTGTGATTTTTAAAATCATGTCTTGAAATCCAGATGCAATTTACATGCTAGACTAAATTGTGTTATTCCCGGGGCCTTTGGTGGCTCAGTCAGTTAAGCGTCTGACTTTGGCTCAGGTCGTGATCTCATGGTTGTGAGTTTGAGCCCCACATCAGGCTTTATGCTGTCAGCGCAGAGCCTGCTTCGGATCCTCTGTCCGCCACTCTCTCTGCTCCTCCCATCCGTACTGGTTCTCAGAATAAAATAAATAAACTAAAAAAAAAAATAAGTTTTATTATTCCTTTAGCCAACTAAAATTCCTTCCAAATGTAAGTTATTATTGAAAACATCCCGTTCAGAAAGATTGATCTTGTTTAAGGGCGCCTAGGCGGTTCAGTTGGTTAAGCATCTGACTTCAGCTCAGGTCATGGTCCCATGGTTCAAGAGTTTGAGCCCCGTATCAGGTTCTGGGCTGACAGTTCAGAGCCTGCAGCCTGCTTTGGATTCTGTGTCTCCCTCTCTCTCTCTGTCCTTCACCTGCTCATGCTCTGCCTTTCTGTCTCTCTGTCTCTTTCTCAAAAATAAACATTAAAAAAATTTTAAAAAAAGAAGATTGATCTTGTTTAAATGTTTATTTATATCTGTCGTATCTGTGTTTATAAGTAGTCCAACCAGTTTCTTGAGGGGCATTTATAAGAGCGAGGAACATTTTGGAGTTCTCATGAGGAAACGTTAGTGAACTTTGTTGGAAAAAAAGGAGGTCAGATGTCTGTAACCCCAAAAACATCCAGGACTTGTCTAATGTTTGTACTTACATAAAATTACATAAAATTAATTTTGCTTTGCTCAGTAGATAAATACGCATTAATCTTATGACTCCTTATGTCTGTGAAATTCAAAGTCATCAAAGACAGAGAGTCATTATTTCAAGCTAAGTTTTCTGCTTTTTATCTCTAGTTGTTATCTCTGCCTCGGGAAGACACTGCCACATTTTCTGTTTAGGAAAATCATTGAGAATAGTATTTACTTCACAGATATTTTTGTTTGCTTCCAAATCTTGTTATTTAAAATGATTTCCTATTCTAGATTTCAAAGCCAGGCAGGTCAGTGGTAGCTTTAGAATGTGTCTTAATCCTATCATCCCTCTTTTGCAGGAATCCATTAGTGATTTCTATTGGTATTACTCTGGGAAAGATGTTATTGATGAACAAGGACAACGGAATTTCTCCAAAGCAATTCAAGTAGCAAAACAAGTCTTTAACACGCTCACAGAGTATATTCAGGTAAACATTTAAATATTTCTGCTGTTTCAAGAAAAAAAAGAGTCAACTTGTTACCATTAAATTCCATGGAGAAATGCAATATGCCAATTTTCCTGCCGTCATTCACATTCGCTATTGACCTTTCACATAGATTCTTAACCAATGACAATTAAATATCAGGTTGGGGTGTGAATTTATATGGCATGAACTTGCCTTACCATTCGGCAGATTGAGTTATTATTAACTCCTTTCAGGGGTGAACCAGGATGGGGACTCTGTGGTATCTCTAGGGCCTGGTGTATATTAAGCACTCAATAAATATTAAAGAAGGGAGGGAGAAAGGACAGAGCAATAAACTACTCTTTATTGTATTCCAACAAAAATGAGGAAGGACTTTCATAGAAACCTTATATAAAAGAGAATGTGTTTAAGACTTCACTATGGAAGGAGTCCAAATGTCCATCATCAAACAAATGGATAAAGAAGATGTGTTATATATCAAATATACTACTCCATAATGAAAAAGAATGAAATCTCACCATTTGCAACAATATGGATGGAACTAGAGGGTATTATGCTAAGTGAAATAAGTCAGAGAAAGATAAATATCATATGATTTCGCTCATATGTGGAATTTGAGAAAAACAACAGGTAAACATAGGGGAAGGGAAGGAAAAATAAGGTAAAAACAGAGAGGGAGACAAACCATAAAAGACTCTTAAATACAGAGAACAAACTGAGGGTTGCTGGAGGGGGACAGTATGTGGGGGAAAGGGTTAAATGGGTGACAGACATTAAGGGGGGCACTTTTCGGGATGAGCGCTGGTGTCCTATGTAAGAGATGAATCACTGGGTTCTACTGTTAGCATACTGTACGTTAACTAACTTGAATTTAGAAAAAAAGAAAAAAGAAAAAAAATTTAAAAACAAACCATTCAAAAAAGCCAACAGCTTCATTTTAGTACATATGTATGTGTGTGTGAAGGCACATACACACACATACATATAAAATCATATAATAATGTATGTTACAGGTAGAACTCCAATAACCATGAAGAAAATACCTTTTTTGGGGGGCACCTGGGTGGCTCAGTCGGCTGAGCATCCGGCTTTGGCTCAGGTCATGATCTCACAGTTTTGTGGGTTCGAGCCTCGCGTCAGGCTCTGTGCTGACAGCTCGGAGCCTGGAGCCTGCTTCGGATTCTGTGTCTCCTTCTCTCTCTGCCCCTCCCCCACTTTGTCTCACTCTGTTTCTCAAAAATAAATAAATGTTAAAAAAATTTTTTTTAAATACCTTTTTTTTTTTTAAACATCAATTCATTTTATGTTCTTCTTAGGCTATATTTCTAGTCTTGACCTGCAGATTTTTAAAAGATTTTATAAAATTTTGTTTTTTTCAACCAGGGGAAACTTTATTATTATCTAGGGGACCAGTCAGTCATCTTTCCTTTCAGTGTTCTGTCTCCATGGCCAGTTTGACTCTGAATCAGTCAGTCTGTTTGAAGTACCATGTGCCAAGGATAAATCAGGAGGAATAAACTTAGGTTGTGTCATTAGACTAAACATAATCTTGCAGCAGAAAGAAGTTAAGTGAAAATGACAGATGGTACCCCAGAGCCTTGCATAGCTACCGGTGTTTATAGAATGACTGAGTACAAGAACACGGGGGGCCAAGTGAAGCCAACCGAGCTAATGTCAGACACTTAGCCAACTGAGCAAGCCAGGCACCCCCAAAAGCAAAATTTTAAATCTGTTTCAGCCCCTCACATTCGCATTCCCTTGTCTTCCCTGGCTTCCACTATTGCCTTCATATTCTCATTATTCTCATCCACGCCTAGAAAAGTATCAATACAGCATTCCGTGTCAGTTCTCTTGATTAAAATATAATAGTTATCTGATAACATGAGCAAGCCAAGGGACTTTTTAGGAAGCTAATAAATGGTTTCTAAGTAACATATGGAACTTAAATGCCTTTTAGGTGGAGAGTGAGCGTTTCCTGGTTTCTAATATAGGTGAGATTCCTGAATTTATATAAAACAAGAAGAATCCATTAACCTCTCAGTATATGCAAAACTGTTTTTTTTAATTGAGCTGGACTTGACAAAGCATTAAGTTGGTTTCAGGCATACAACATAATAATTTGATATCTGTATATATTGCAAAACGATCGCTGCAATAAATCTGGTTAACATCTGGCACCATGCATAGTCCTAGAGTTTCTTTCCTTATGAGGAGAAAATTTAAGATTTACTCTCATAGCAACTTTTGGATATGTAATACAGCATTGTTAACTATTGTTGCCGTGTTGGACATTCCAGTCCCTAGATTTATTTATTTTATAACTGAAGGTTTGTACCTCTTGGCTCCCTGTACCCATTTCATGTCTCCCCCAACACCACCACCTCTGCCAACTAGCAGTCTGTTCTGTGTGTTTATGAGCATATTCTTTTGTTTATTTTTACATTCTACATATAAATGAGATCATACGTGAATTGCCTTTCTCGGTCTGACTGACTTCACTCAGCGCAATGCCCTCAAGGTCCATCCGTGTTGCAAATGGCAAGTTTCTTTTTTTTTTAATGGCTGAATAATATTCCATTATGTGTGTCTGTGTATGTGTGTGTATCTCATATCACATTTTCTATCTCCATTCATCCAGCAGTAGACACTTAGGTTGTTTCCATATCTTGGCTGTTGTAGGTAATGCCGCAGTGGACATAGGATGGCATGTATGTTTTATGTTTTGGAGTTAGCACTTTCATTTTCTTCAGGTAAATACCCAGAAGTGGAATTACTGGGTTATCTGGTAGTTCTGTTGTAATTTTTTGAGGAAGGTCTGTAGTGTTTTCTGTAGTGACTTCACCAATCCCACTAACAATATACAAGGAGTCTCTTTTCTCGACACCCTTCCCGATGCTTGTTATTTCTTACATTTTTTATAATAGCCGTCCTAAAAGGTGTCAGGTAGTATTGCGTTGTGGTTTCTATTTACATTTCCCTGATGATTAATGATGCTGAGCATCTTTTAATGTACCTGCTGGCCATCTGTATGTCTTTTTTAAAAAAATGTTTTTAAAAACATTTAAAAAAAAAATTTTTTTTAACATTTATTTATTTTTGAGACAGAGAGAGACAGAGCATGAGTGGGGGCAGGGCCAGAGAGAGAGGGAGACACAGAATCTGAAAACAGGCTCCAGGCTCTGAGCTGTCGGCACAGAGCCTGATGCGGGGCTCGAACTCATGGACCATGAGATCGTGACCTGAGCGAAGTCGGACGCTCAACCGAGCCACCCAGGCGCCCCTTAAAAACATTTTTAAATCTGCTCACGTTTTAATCAGATTATTTTTCACTGTTTTATGAGTTTTTATATATTTTGGTCATTAACCCCTGATTTACATATATTTTCTCCCATTCATTATGTCCTTGCCTTTTCATTTTGTTGATAATTCCCTTTGCTGTGGTGAAGCCGTTTAGTTTGATGTAGTCCCATTTGTTTCTTTTTGCTTTCGTGGCCTTTATATTTGGTGTCAAATCCAGAAAAATTATTGCCACTATTTTTTCTTTAAAGAGTTTTATGATTTTCAGGTCTTCCATTCAAGTCTTTAATGCATTTTGACTTAAGTCTTGTATATGGTGTAGGAAGGTAGTCCAATTTCATTCTGCTATAAGTGGCATATGTTGTTTTCGCAACACAATGTATGGAAGAGGTTGTCCTTTCCCATTGTATATTTTGGCTTTTTTATCATAAATTAATTGACCACATACGTGTGGGTTTATTTCTGGGCTCTCTTCTGTTCTCTTGATCTATAGGTCTGTTTTTATGCCAGTACAGTCCTTTTTTATTACTTTATTTATTACTTTTTTATTACTTTTTATTACTATAGCTTGTAGTATAGTTTGAAACAGGGAGCGTGATGCCCCCTGATTTCATAAGATGGCTTTGGCTAGTCAGGATCTTTTATGGTTCTGTGCAAATTTTAGGATTACTCTCTTTCATGAAAAATGCCACTGGAATTTTGATAGGCATTGCATTGAATCAATAGATTGCTTTGGGTAGTATGGACATTTTAACAATATTAATTCTTTCAATCCATGAGCATGGAATATCTTTGCATCTATTTGTGTCCTATTCAGTTTCTTTCATCAACGTATTCTAGTTATCACTGTACAAGTCTTGGTTAAATTTATTCCAAGGTATTTTATTCTTTTGATGCAATTGTAAATGGGATTGTTTCTCTAATTTCTCTTTCTGGTAGTTTATTATTAGTTGATACGAATACAAAATTTCTGTATACTGATTTTGTATCCTGCAACTTTCCTGAATTGATTTATTAGTTCTAACCATATTTTGGTGGACTATTTAGGATTTTCTATATCCAGTATCCTGTCCCCATGCAAATAGTAAGAGTTTTACTTCTTTCTTTTTAATTTGGGTGTCTTTTATTTCTCTTGCATAATTGCTTTGTCTGGGCTTCCAATACTACATTGAATAAAGATGGTGAGAGTGGGGGCACCTGGGTAGCCGGTTGGTTAAGCATCCAACTCTTGATTTCAGCTCAGGTCGTGATCTTGCAGTTCATGAGTTCTAGCCCTACATCAGGCTCAGTGCTGACAGTGCAGAGCCTGCTTGAGGTTCTTTCTCTCCCCTCTTTCTCTCTGCCCTTACCTTCCTTATGCTGCCTCTCAAAATAAATAAATAAGCTCAAGAAATTTTTAAAAAATGGTGAGAATGGGCATTCTTGACTTATTTCTGATCTTAGAAGAAAAGCTTTCTTTTTTTCATCATTAAATATAATATTTTATGTGACCTTGTCATATTTGACCTTTATTATGTTAAGGTACATTCCTTCTATACCCACTTTGTTGAGAACTTTTATCATAAGCGGATGTTGAAGTCCATCAAATACTTTTTCTGCATCTGTTTAGATGATCATATGATTTTTATCCTTCATGTTATTAATGTAGTGTATCACATTGAATGATATACAGATGTTCTAACATCCATTGCATCCTGGGAATAAATCCTTCTTCGTCACAGTGTATGATCTTTTCAATGTATCACTGAATTCAAATTGCTTCAATTTGTTGAGGACCTTTGCATCTATGTTCATCGGGGATATTGGCCTGTAATTTTCTTTTCTTGCTGTGCCCCTGTATGGTTACGTTATCAGGGTAATTCTGGCTTCATAAAATGATTTTGGAAGTATTCCTTCCTCTTCTATTTTTTTGGAAGAGTTTCAGAAAAATTAGTGTTAATTCTTCTTGGAATATTTGGTAGCATTACCAAGGAAGCCATCTGGTCCTGGACTTTCATTTATAGGGAGTTTTCAAATAACTGATTCAATCTCCTTATTGTTAATATGTCTATTCGTATTTTATATTTTTTCAGGATTTCGTCTTGCAAGGTTGTTTGCTTCTACAGCCATTTTATCCATTTCTTCTAGGTTGTCTGGTTTGTTGGAGAATAATTGTTCATAGTAGGCTTACTGTCTTTTGTATTTCTGGGGTATCAGTTCTAACATCTTCTCTTTCATTTCTGATTTTATGTGAGTCTTCTCTCTTTTCTTCTTAGTAAGTATAGCTAAAGGTGTGCCATTTTGTATATCTTTTCAAAGAACCAGGTCTTGTCTCCATTGATCATTTTTATTGTCTTTTTAGTCTCTATTTCATTTCTTTTTGCTCTGATCTTTGTTATTTACTTCTACTAACTTTGGGCTTCGGTTGTTCTATTTCTTGTTCAACGAGATGTAAAATTTCGTTGTTTATTTGAGATTTTTCTTGTCTTGAAGTAGGCATCTATCACGATAAATTTCCCCCTTAGAACTACTTTTTCTAGGGGTGCCTGCGTGAGTTAGTCAGTTAAGCATCCTACTCAGTTTTGACTCAGGTCATGATCTCATGGTTGTGAGATCAAGACCCACGTCAGGTTCTGTGCTGACAGTGCAGAGCCTTCTTGGGATTCTCTCTCTCCCTCTCTCTCAGCCCTTCTCCTGCTTGAGATCTCTCTTAAATAAGTAAACTTTAAAAAAAGAACTGCTTTTCTTCTGTACTCCGTAATTTTTGTTACTATATTACTATTTTCTATTTTCTAAAGATATTTTTTAATTTATCTCTTATTTATTCATTGGCTCATTGATTTTTCAGAAGCATGTTGTTTAATCTCCACATATTTATGAATTTTCCAGTTCTCTTCTTGTAATCAATTTCTCGTTTCATACCATTGTGGTCAGGAAATATGCTTGATACATTTCAGTCTTCAGTCTTTCTTAAATTTGTTAAGACTTGTTTTGTGACCTAATAAATATATGATCTATCCTGGAGAATTCCATGTACAAGTAAGAAAAATATACATTCTGTTGCTTTTAGAGAGAATTTTTTGTACATATTTGTCAAAGTGGTCTGTTTTAATGTGTTGTTTCAAGCTGATGTTTCCTTATGGATTTTATATATGGGTAATCTATTGATATAAATGTGATATTAAAGTTCCTTACTATTTTTATACTGCTGTCTATTTCTTAACTTAAATCTGTTATTATTTTCTCTATTTAGATGTTCCTATGTTGGGTGAATAAATATTTACAAATATTATATCCCCTTGTTGAATTGACCCTTTTATCATTATATAATGACCTTTTTCTCTTTACAGTCTTTGTTTCAAAGTCTGTTTTTCTAATATAGACATGGATACCAAGCTTTCTTTTGGTTTCCATTTGCAAGAAATATCTTTTTCCATCCCGTCATTTTCCATCTGTGTGTCTATATGTCTGAAGTAAGTCTCTTGTAGGCAATATATGAGTGGGTCATGTTTATTAATCCATTCATCAATTTATGTGCTTTGATTAGATATTTTGATTCAATTATGTGCTTAGATAATTTAGTACGTTTACATTTAAAGTAATTGCTGATAGGTATGTAGTGATTGCTATTTCATTCATTGTTTCTTGGCCTTTTTGTTTTTTCTTCTTCTTTTCTTCCTCCTTTGTTTATTGTTGTTTCATGACTTTCTTTAGTGGTATGCTTTGATTCCTTCCTCATTATCTTTTTTACATATTTACTATAGGTTTTGCTGGGTGGTTACCATGAAGCTTACATATAGCAACTTCTATTTATAGCTGTGTATTATTTTTTTTTTAATTTTTTTTTTAGTGTTTATATTTGAAAGAGAGAGAGGGAGACACAGAATTCAAAGCAGGTTCCAGGCTCTGAGCTGTCAGCACAGAGTTCGATGTAGGGTTCAAACCCACACACCATGAGATCATGACCAGAGTCGAAGTTGGATACTTAACCAACTGAACCACTCAGGTGCCCCAACAGTTTATTATTTTAAGTTTATTTATTTATTTTGAGAGAGTGTGTGCACATGCAAAAGTGGGGGAGGGACAGAGAGTCAGGGAGAGATAAAGAATTCCAAGCAGTGTCACTGTTGGAGTCACTGTCAATGTGGAGCCCAACACGGGGCTTGAACTCATGAACCACAAGATACGACCTGAGCTGGAGTCAGATGCTTAACTGACTGAGTCACCCAGGCACCCCATAATAGTCTATTTTAAGTTGATAACAACTTAAGTTTGAACTCATTATGGAGCGCTACGTTTTTATTCTCCCCATCCCTCATGCTTTAAGTTCTTGACATCACAATTTACATCTTTTTATCTTGCATATCCCTTAACTGATTATTGTCATTACAGTTATTTTTACTACTTTTGTCTTTAAAACTGTATACTAGCTTTATAAGTGATTAATCCACGATGTCTGCTATGTATTTACCTTTACTAGTGAGATTGATACTTGTATATGATTTTTTTTTATTGCTAATTAGCACCCTTTCTTTTCAGCCCAAAGCAGTCCCTTTAACATTTATTAGAAGGCTAGTTTAGTGTTGATTATTTCCTTAAGCTTTTGCTTGTTTGGAAAACTCTTGATCTCTCCTTCAATTCTGGATGACAGCTTGACCAGATAGAGTATTCTTGGTTGAAATTCCTTCTGGTCTGTGAAGTTTCTACTGAAAAAATTTGCTGATAGTTTGGGAGTTTCCTTTTATGTAACAAGTTGTTATTCTGTTGCTACTTTTAAGAGTCTCTCCTTGGCTTTAACTTTTGAGATTTTAATTATAATGTGTCTAGGTCTCTTTGGGCCCTTATTTGGTTACTTTCCCAAGGCTATGGAAGTTTTCTGCAATTATTTCTTCAAATAAGTTTTCTGCCCTTTCTCTTCTGCTTCTGGGACCCCTGAGATGCAAATAATATTTGGCCTGCTGTTGTCCCAGAAGTCCCTTAAGCTTTCTTCACTCTTTTTCATTCTTTTTCATTTTTGTTATTCTGGAGTTTGCTCTACCTGGTCCGCTGTTGAACCCCTCTTGTGTATTTTTCAGCTGGGTGAGTGTATTCTTCAGCTCTGTGATTTCTGTTTGGAACTTTCTTACATTTTCTTTCTTTGTTGAATTTCTCACTCTGTTTGTCCATTTTTCCCCCTTGATTTTGGGGAGCATCTTTATGACCATTCCTTTGACCACTATATTGTTTCATTAATATTTTTTTTCTGAGGTTTTAGCTTGTTCTTTCATTTGGAATATATTCCTCTGTTTCTTCATTTTTCTTGATTGCGTTGGTTTCTGTGTATCAGGTGAAACAGCCATCCCTCCTAGTCTTGAAGGAATGGCCCCCCCTTAGGAGATGAACTTTATCGGTCAACCTTATGCTAGCTCTTGGTTGTGTCTCAAACCATTTTAATTGTCCAAGCAGTCTATTCTGTCTGAATAACTTATAGTAGTTGAAGGTGTGCAAGACCAGTCAGTGTCCCAAAGGGGAAGATCTTAGCCCCTGGAGTCAGGCTGATTGGAAGCTAAACCCTCAGGCAGCAGCTTTAAAAAAAATGCAAATATATACAGTCCTATGGGATTATAAACATAAACCCTGCTGGCCCCAGAGCAAGGCAATCTGGGAGCAAGGCAGTTGTAAAACTCGGGGTACCAGATGAGTGTACATGTTCCTTTCTGGGAGATGCCAGTGAGCTGTAGTGAGGCAGAGGGCGGGGGACACAGTGATGGCATCCCTCAGCCTGTGTTCCCGGAGAATAGCTTCATGGCCCCTAGATGTGTGCGAAACCTGAAGCATGCCCCTAAGGTGAAAGCTCCAGGACTAGCAAGTAGGTGTTTTTCACAGAAGGACTGGAGGTATGTTTCTGTCCACTCTCTGCAGTACTTGGGGGTCATGGCCTGGCCAGAACTGTTTCCCCACTTACTATGGTCCCAGGGGACCCAGGAACATAAGCCACCCTGCTCCCCAGAGCCTAGTAATCCAGGGGTGTCCCGTGGGAAGCAGGTCACACAAACCAGGTACCCCACATAGAAATTAGGGTGTGAGGCATATATAAGATCTCCCCTCTGAGAGACGCTGGTGCCCTGGAATATGGCAGAAGGAGAATGTGAAGGTAATGCCTGCTTTTCGAGGTCTCTGGAGGGATTTACCGTCAGTCTTTAGTTTGTTCATGGGAAGCGTGCCCCCTCAGGCCGCAGCTGTGCTGAGAAGCTGATAGACCTCTTTCACAGAAGGATTGAGCGCCTGGGTCTGTCCCAGCTTGCCGTGGCGGCTTCTAAGAACTCTTACATCATTGGTTACAGTCCCGTGGACTGTGAGCTTAAGCCTCACTGGCCGCCAGAGCCAGGCAATGTCGACTTGTTCCCTGCCAGCAGTCACAAAAATCAGGGCACCAGAGAAGACCATAAGCTTCTTTACCTAAGATACCAGTTTGCTGGATGGAGCGAGGGAGAGGGAGAGCACAGTGTGTGTGTTCACTGGCCGTCCTTCCCAGAGAGGAGCTCCATAGGCCCCTGTCCGTGCGCCACACCAGAAACCTGCCCCCAGGCCCCAACACCTGCACAAACACGTAAGCCCCTTTCTCAGAAAGACGGATGGAGTGCTTGGCTGGCTCAGTCAGTTGCGCGTCTGACTGTTGCTCGCAGCTCAGGCCATGATCTCCACTTGCATGGATTTGAGCCCTGGGTCAGGCTCTGCGCTGAGAGTGTGGAGCCGGCTTGGGATTCTCTCTCCCTCCCTCTCTCTCTCTGCCTATTCCCTGCTCACACACTCTCTCAAAATAAATAAATAAACATTGAAAAAAAAAAAATGAAAGCCCAGGGGTGTATTTCTATCTGCTGTCTGTGCGGTACCCTAGGAGTGATGGGTGGTGGTCTGCTAAGAACCGCCTGTGTGATTGTTATAGTCTCAGGGGACCCAGGCTCACAAGTCTACAGATGTGTGCAGAAGCTCCCTTCTGGAGATACTGCTGCTCCCAAGCACAGCAAAGGAAAAACACATAGGCCTCAGTGGCTGGAGCGAGGCGGAGGGGGAGTGTAAATATGGCACACGCCAAAAAAAAAAAAAAAAAAAAAAAAAAAAAAAAAAAAAAAAACAGGACAAGGAGAAGAAAAAGAAAAATGGAGCCGACTGGCTTTAGTCAAACACTGGGAGAGCATGGAAGAGAGAGCCCACAAACTGGAGAACAGAGATGGTGCCTGCTGGCATTAGTGAGACAGCGGAAAAACAGGAAGACGGCACCCAGCAGCCTCCACCCCTGGAGAATATCCCAGCAGGCCCCTGCCCCTCAGACCCACGCTTTAAAATCAGGAAATGCATCTCTGTCACATGAAGTCTGGATGCTTTACAAAGGGCACCTTCTGCGCTGGGAGCTGGGCGCTGGGGTGGGTGAGTCGACACAAGGGCACTTTATGAGCCTTTCTTTCCTTAAGTTCACCAGCCCCATAGATCTGGGGGGCGGGAAACCCATTGGTCTTAAAAGCCAGATGTTTGTGGGGCTCGTTTCTCAGGTATTGGTCCTAATTGGGCTGCCCCACGTGGGGTAAAATCGCTTTGTTCCTCAGGGAGAACCTCCAGGGTTTGAGATTTCTTCCAGTTGTTGGGTGTCCTACCTGGGGTGGAGTTTGTGACAAGATCGCTCAGACTTTCCTGCCTCCTACCATGTGCTTTCTTTTTCTTTTTTAAATTAAAAAAATTTTTTTTAATGTTTTAATTTTATTTTTGAGAGGGAGAGAGAGAGAGAGAGTGTGTGAGTGGGGGAGGGACAGAGAGAGAGGGAGACACAGAACCTGAAGCAGGCTCCAGGCTCTGAGCTGTCAGTACAGAGCCCTACGCGGGGCTCAAACTCATAGACCGCGAGATCATGACCTGAACTGAAGTCGGACGCTCAACCGAGCCACCCAGGTACCCCCCCTTATGTCACCATTTTGAACTAGAACCCCAAACTTCATTCTAATTTGTTCATGTCACAGAGAACATTCTATGTGAGCATTTCAGAAATAAAGTAGCTTGGTTTATTATGGCTTGTTCATTCTTTAATTTCTTATTACTCCTAGTTTATGTGGCATTTTTATATAATTTAATAATTTCTGAATTATATGTTTTAGTAAAAATTATTTTGTAATACTTCTGGATATACAGAAAAGTTGCAAAGAAAAAGTGGAGAGTGGGGTGCCTGGGTGGCTCAGTTGGTGAAGCGTTCAACTCTTGATCTCCGCTCAGGTCATGATTTCACAGTTCGTGGGATCGATCCCCGTGTCTGGCTCTGCACTGACAGGGCAGACCCTGCTTGGTATTCTCTCTCTCTCTCTCTCTCTCTCTCTCTCTCTCTGCCCCTCCCCTGGTCGCACCCTCTCTCAAAAATAAATACATAAGTAAACATCAAAAAACAAAAATAGAGTCTGCACGTAAGATTCACCTGCCTCTCCCTCACATTGACATTTTATATAACTGTGACACATTTATCAAAAACAAGAAATTGAAATCACAGTCTTCTGAACTAAATTATAGGCTTTATACTGACTTTATCCATTTTTCCATGCATGTCCTTTTTCTGTTCCAGGAGCCAGTCCAAGCCACCCCATTGAATTTAATGAAATATATTTTGAAGAAGCTTGCATTCGCATCATATTTATGACTGTTATTAATACTGGGAATAAAAGCTCATCACTAGCTTCGTGCTTATTTTGGACTCCCTTTTAGATTACACTATTGTATACTGCTTTTGATTCAAATTTTTGCTAACTATAGAGAATTATATAAGAGGGAGATCCAAAACCAATGAAGTCAAAGTAATCATCTATAGGATTTCATTGCAGTTTTAATAAAGGGGAAAGAATAAGAATTGCTTGAATAAGAGGACATTACATTGTCTAAGTTCCTAAATTAGGACCACAAAGTGGTGAGAGAAGAGAAAGTTGTATTTGTTATTGCCAGAAGAAATTCAATCTGCAAGTAAGACCATCTTGCCCTCGGGCAGTCAGCAAAGGTTTTATATGATGCAGACACCGGGTAGATGTGAGAAATAAGACAGTTACGTGGCGGGGTGCCTGGATAGCTCACTGGGTTAAGCATGTGACTTCAGCTCAGGTTGTGATCTTGTGGTTCATGGGTTCAAGCCCCGTGTCAGGCTCTGTGCTGACAGCTTGGAGCCTGGAGCCTGCTTCAGATGCTGTGTCTCTCTCTCTACCCCTCCCCTGTTTTCACTCTGTCTCTCTGTGTCTCTCAAAAATGAATAAATGTTAAAAAAAAATTTTTTTTTAAAAAGAAGGTTACGCAGTAAGGGAGGTGCAGGTTCCATCCAGATCAGTTATCATTTCCCGGAAGTGCAAGAGTAAAGGTTGAGCAGGTTCTAGAAAGTTCATTAAGTTTTGTTTGTTTCGGCTTTCGAAGGAAAGATGGGTACCTGGGCCTTCAGTCTCCAGCTCTGTCACATCAAGTTTGCAAAACCAAGTCTTGGTCACCTGGAGCTTGCAGAAGATCTTAGTCCTGTGTCATTTATAAAGATTAAAATAGTAAATACCACATGGAGAAAGTGTCCTGTGGCTTGAGGAAACATCCAGGCTGTTTTCTTGGAAATGGCATTTTAGGGCTCACGTAGTGGCCCCCTGCCCCTTGCACCCTCCCAGGTTTTTGCACCACGAGGCACGATGCAGACACCGACTTGAGCCCCGGTGGAATCCTGAAGACCCGTCGCCTTGAACCCAGAGTTGTAACAGCCAGGACTGAAATACACTGTAAAAGCAGTATAGCCCGGTCCCTGAATTTATTTATTTATTATTTTTTAAGTTTATTTATTTATTCTGAGAGAGATAAAGAGAGAGCAAAAGAGGGGCAGAGAGAGAGAGGGAGAGAGAGAATCCCAAGCAGACGCCGTACTGTCAGCGCAGAGCCTGATGCAGGGCTCGAACTTGTGAACTGTGAGATCATGACCTGAGCTGAAACCAAGTCAGATGCTTAACCAGCTGATCCACCCAGGCGCCCCTGGTCCCTGAATTTATTAACATGCAGGTGAAAATAACCGGGGTCCTCCTCACCACTGTCTCGCACTTAGTTCTCTGGGCCATTTCTTTAGCACTCTTTCAATGGGTCTTGTGCACTGGCCGCTCTCAGGTAAGTACAACTCCTTCAGTCACTTTGTCACAGTAATAGCACTGTGGCACACTCAACTCTTACCCTATTTGAAACCTCCCCTCACCGTCAGGCTGGAAATGCCTCCCATCTGACAGAGGGTGGAGTACGAGGGGTGCGATCTGGGATTTTCTACTGTCGTCCGCAGGATTCTTCTCTTCCTTCCTTCCCTCCTTCCCTTCAGCCTCTGGCATCCTCAGGGTCAGAACTGCGCAAGAGGAGGAGGGGAAGGAGTGGCGGGGGGGGGGGTTGCGGGGGGAGGTCTTCCTTCCTCCTTGGTTCAGGAGTGCACAGTGGAGCATGGCCTGTGGCATCTCGTGTTCATTCGTGGGCTCAGCCCACTGACTGCTTCCAGCGCCTGGACACGCCTGTTTGCCCACCCAGTTTCAAATTACTCCCCAGACCCTGTGCGTGCGGCGGCCTCTGTCTATCTGCCTTGGAACCACATCACTCTTCCAGACAGTCTTGTTGGACAAGATTCCAGTCTCGTTGGACGGACGGGAACTCTTCCTCCTTAGTAACCCATATGAGAAAGACAAAATTTTTTTTTTTTTGGTCACTTTGTGCCTTTCACATTTTTTTATAAGTTTACTTATTTATTTTGAGAGAGAGGGGGAGAAAAAGCAAGCATGTGAGTGGGGGACGGGCAGAGAGAGAGAATCCCAAAGAGGCTCTGTGCTGTCAGAGCCGAAATCAAGAGTCGGATGCTTCACCGACTGAGCCACCCGGGTGCCCCTGTGCCTTTCACAGTTTCTGGAGACAGACACCAGGCACGCCGGGTGGCTCTCTCAACGGCTCCCGGCTCGCGGGGTGTGTCTGCCCTTGCAACACAGCAGAGGTGGAAGGGGGAGACGCCCAGCGGCCCAGCGCGCAGACAGCTCTCCCGAGTCTCTCCCTTTTCAACTTCGTCCCCTTTATATCCTTAGGGTCGAAAGGTCTATTTAGTCTCCTCGTTTGCATGAACTTCGTCTAGCCCCTTGCTTTGGAAATGTGGAGGTACCTGGCACTCACTGTCTTTCACTGTCAGTTTTAGGAGAGAAGAGACGCTGACACAGGACAGAGTCCCATGTCAGCATCTCATCAGCATCTTCATTGTGCACATCTCCCCTGGTCACTTGTTTCTAGAGTGAAATCTGCAACATGTTTTAATGGTCTCTCAAACCGAAACTCATTAGGACTCATTTGTCAAAAGGAACGAATGAATTGAAAGTTAAGAAATGTGTGTGTGTGTGTGTGTGTGTGTGTGTGTGTGTGTGTATACACACATTTTTAAAAAAAATAAAATCCCTGGGGGCACCTGGGTGGCCCAGTCAGTTAAGCGTCTGACTTCAGCTCACATCATGATCTCACAATTTGTGAGTTTGAGGCCCGAGTTGGGCTCTGCACTGACAGCTCAGAGCCTGGAGCCTGCTTCAGATTCTGTGTTTCCCTCTCTCTCTGCCCCTCCCCTGCTTGAGTTCTGTCTTTCTCTGTCTCTCGTAAATAAATAAATAAATAAATAAATAAATAAATGTGAAAAAAAATTTTAAGAAATAGACAAAATCCCTGTTATTTATTCCCCTGGTTGATGTAGGTATGTTTGCAAAACTTGGTGATTGCACAATCTTTCTTTGGAAATAAAAATAGAAACTGTCTCCATTCAAGCATTGTGCCTGCTACAACACGTGCTCCCTAGTATCACATGAAGATCGCTTCCGAAGTATGAGCTAAGACAGCAAAGTTAGGTTCCACTTGCCGTGTATTCCGGGTTGGTGAATGTAATGATCAACTAATAATCTTTTAAAATCTCAGTGGTTGTGCGATCGGTAAAATAGCCGTACACTTACGAAAGCATTGAAGAGGAGTTTTCCTCAATGGGGATGCTTTGTCCAGGTTACTATTTAGCGATAAGAAATAATTGCCTCTTATCTGAAGCTGAATCGCAGACCCTTTTCACACCAGGTAGTAAGTCTGATTGCTTTCATCTTATAACCCAAAGACCTGGACCTTACCCTCTTCCTCTAAGTCAAAGAAACTAAAAGCCAGACAAAAATGAAAGACTTCATCATTCTTTTTTTTTTTTTGTCTCTATTTTATTGTGCATGCAGAAACAGAACATGAATGTCTTTGAGGAACTGTCTTTGGATTTATTACACTAAACATTTCAAAGGAGAATATACTTACCCCCTGAGGGTACTCTGCCATTATCACCACTGTCGATCTTTCATTTGGGTTCCTATTTTTCCAGATACCATGTTGGTGATATGTAAACGCTAAGTTAATTTTGTTCCTCCCTATTGTTGTAAAGTTGATTTGGCAGTTCGGTTACCCGGGGATGATCGCTGTGTGTCTGTCTCCGGTCCAGGGTCCTTGCACTGGGAATCAGCAGAGCTTGGCCCACAGCAGGCTATGGGACGCAGTTGTGGGCTTCCTTCACGTATTCGCCCACATGCAGATGAAGCTGTCTCAGGTAAACTCTCTTCCCCATCCCAACGCGCAAGGGACAGTAGTCATCTGTATACTCAACCTGCTTTCCTTTGTTTGAATATGATCTTTCTTAGGTCACTTCTTTATATACCTTTCGCTCCATATTTAAAAAAAAAAGTTTTCAATAGAATAATTTTATGCAAGCAGAAAATATATGGGAGCCATCATTCAAATTTGAGAACAAAAGATATGAAGGAGTTGACTATAATGGAGAAATAGAATCGTTCCCAAACACTGTCTATTTTGCAATCCTTCAGAGACCCACTTCCTGGTGATTACTCACTAGAATTTTCCTCCTTCCTCCAGGTAATTGAAAAAGGATTTGTAATCTGCAAATCCCTGGTGAAAGAGAGACAGTTTCCTTGCTGAGTCATTAACAAGCAGCTGTTCTCAACAGATGACGTTCATTCATTAACAGCACATTTAACTTCATGAAAGTCAAAGAGAAAAAGTATCTGAGGACAAGCACATAAAGAATAGACAGATTGTCCACCTGTGTTTTAATGTTAACTTGGGAGTGCATATTGAAAATATCAGCATATTATTTCCTCACTACTGTATCTATTTCATTTGAAGCTAAGAGATACACGAATGGAAAAATTCTCGACATCAATCTTGAGTAAATGTGTCCCTTTGATAGGGCGCACTTAGATGATCTGTCCTGATATCTGATGTACCTGCCTGGGTGTGGGTGTTCGCGGGTGTCAGGGGGAGGAAAGAATGATGGAGTTCAGACCAGAAGACATTCGTGCGTCCAGTTAGTGTGTGCCAGCTCCCTTTCCTCCAGCGAAGTGAGGACACTTGGGCTTGCCCCCCGCCCCCCTCCACCGCGGCCTGTAAGCAGGAGCGTATTGTCAAAGAGCAACAGAGCCAGGCACTGGTTGAAGCAATGAGGGCAGGTTTTAATCAGAAATAATCGTCACAGCGGGGAAAAGAGTCCAGCGTGACCTGAGCTCCACTTGGATTTGTATGGAGGTGACTGGGTATTTTTAAGGGAGAGTGAGGGAGTAGGCAGAAGGTCAGTAGAGGCTGTAAGGGAGAGATTACAAACGGTCGATCGGTACAGACGCGATGGGGCCAGCTTGTCTGCAGGCTGGCAGTTGCCCTCACACAGATACTGGGAGAGGAGACCCTGTCCCCGGGTGTCAGCTGGCACAGACGGGAGATTTTTTTGGCAGCCTTGAGTTTTTCCAGGCAGGCCATCTAAGGTGGGCTAGGGTCATGCTAGGGATGCGGCCTCGAGCCAGTTAACCCCTATTAGGGTTTTGTTCAGGTCTTTAAAGCTCAAGTTTGGAGTCTAGTTGGGAAGAGGATTCAGAGCAGCTTGGCTAGAGTTTTGTCAACAGCTGGTTATTGGTGACTTCCCCCATATATAAGGGAATAACGTGATCCTTTCATCTAATCACTTACGGCACTTTAGTAAGTAAAGGAAACCAGCAGGAACCAAATTTATACACTCAAAAGAGAGTTCTCGTTCTGGTGTATTTCCATCACTTTATTAACATCTGGTGCTACCTGGTAGTTGTTCAGTTTGTAGACCTAGTCAAGGGGACACTCTGTAGAAAGAAATAACCTTATGTAGAGCAAAATCTAAATGATCAAAACGATACCTTGTATAATCTTTTACAAGGAAACAAGGCATAGTTTAAAAGTAAAATTTGATGACCCATAATGTTGTAATGTCAACCTAAGTATGTTCTGTGTTGTTTGGACACAGCATACCTTTGTAAAAGAATTTTCCATGGTGAAAAATCAAAGGCAAACATAAACAAAGAAAAAATCCAGAAAATCTTGACCAGAGAAATATCAAGGAGTTTAATAAAACTGGTAGATAAGATACATTATACATTATTCCTGTAGGTGGTACTTGAGTAAATTTTTGTTAGATTTATATAAAATAAATTTATGTCCCTATCACTGTTAGGCGTGTTTTTCCAGAATAAGTTAATTTTTATAAAACATACAGCATTTCTGTGTAATAAGTTAGGAGGAAAGAAAGATGAGTATAGCCTTCAAGTAAACGAAACCTGTCTAATGCCCAGAGGCGCCTGAGTCTTCCCTGGCCCTGGAGAACCTGCTGCTGTGCCCATGTTAGACTCGTTTGTTGTCCTCACACATACTTTAATAAAATGAGATAGAATCAGTAGTAAGTACTAATTCTGAATTGTTTCTGTTTACAGTTTTACAATTTACAGTTGTATCTGTTTACAATACGCTGCATATTTATGCTTGACCTTTCTTTAGTTCTACACTTCTGAAAAGTGTTTACAGTTGGCAAAGCACTTCTCTTTGTGAGAACAAGTACAGTGTTCTTGCTACATAGTCTTCTCATATTATCTAAAATGCAATGTACACGTTATGTATTATGTCATGTATTATATGTTATACGTTAATATAACATATATTAATATTTTCAGGATTCCAGTCAAATCGAGCTATTAAAAGAATTAATGGATCTTCAGAAGGATATGGTGGTCATGTTGCTGTCCATGCTAGAAGGTAGTTTTGATTTACATTTTCAAGTTCCCATTAGCCTTCGATTTCAAGGATCAGTATGTGCTTGCTTATGGAGTCAGCGTACTGCAACGCATAAAATATCAATGCTGAGATGTGACGGATAGCTTGGATTTATTGCTGACTTTATTACTGTTTTCTCAAGGTTATTTTTTAAGAGATATCTTGCATATCTCAGCTTATATAGCTGGGAGATGAAACCAGTGGTAACTTACAGGGACACTTGTCATTTCCTAGTGATATCCTAAAGAACACGCTCTCCAGACATAGTATATATGAAGACGTTATTTGTTTTGTCCATTGGTTTGTAATCCTTGGGCATTACAGGCATGTGGATAAAGCCCGACAGTATAAACCACTGCCTTGAGCTGGCTGCATGGTGACTCCCGTGGGTCCTTCATGGCCTATAAGAGAAGAAGAGAGGACATCATCCCCCACGGTGGCTGCTGGCGGCAGTCCTGTTCTCCCACGCATGCCTGTGGGAGCTCTCACATTCTCTCATTGTCTTCTCTCTTTCCAACTTGTCTTGCTTTCCTGCCCCATGTCTCTTCTGGGTCAGGCAGTAAACGTGGTGCTCGAGAGCTTGCGTTCAAGTCCCCGCTTTCCCACTTGCTAGCAGTGTGACCCTTGCTAGCGCTGGTTCCATCTCCGTTTTCAAGTTCCTTCCTCTGTGACACGGGGGTACCGATAGACCGATGGGCAAAATTGGTGAAATCACGTGAAAATGACCAAACCCACCTAAAACACGTTTGCTGTTGCTACCTCCCCTTTCTTCTTGAACCCCTCCTAATTTTTCTCTCCCTGTTTCTTAGTCCACTGTGCTTTGCATAACTGCACTTTGATTAACTGAGGCAGGAGGTGTGCCTTGTGCTAGGACTTCAAAGATGCCACATTTGCAGAAACCCTTATGTGCCAGCCACTGTATGCCCTCTGGGCACAGGACTCTTTTACCATGACTTCATATCACATTTTAGTCTAGAAAATAGTAATGACACTCATAACTGCAGGAGCAGCTGTGACTGCATCCGTGACAACTTAAAAATCACCCATTATACTGGGGCGCCTGGGTGGCGCAGTCGGTTGGGCGTCCGACTTCAGCCAGGTCACGATCTCGCGGTCCGTGAGTTCGAGCCCGGCGTCGGGCTCTGGGCTGATGGCTCAGAGCCTGGAGCCTGTTTCAGATTCTGTGTCTCCCTCTCTCTCTGCCCCTCCCCCGTTCACGCTCTGTCTCTCTCTGTCCCAAAAATAAATAAACGTTGAAAAAAAAATAAAAAAAAAAAATCACCCATTATAATAAACTTTAAAAAATTTTGTTAATGTTTATTTTTGAAACAGAGAGAGACGCACAGAATGTGAGCAGGGGAGGGGGAGAGAGAGGGAGACACAGAATCCGAAGCAGGCTCCAGGCTCTGAGCTGTCAGCACAGAGCCCAACATGGGGCTTGAACCCATTAACTGTGAGGCCATGACCTGAACTGAAGTCAGGTGCTTAACCGACTGATCCACCCAGATGCCCCAAATTCACCCACTTTAATATACCAGCTACTCATTTAATCCTAATACCAAGGTTATGGCTTTGGTAGTATTACCACTGTTTGGCAGATGAGGAAACCAAGGCACAGAGAGGCTAAGAAATCTGCCCACATTGCTCAGCTTGTAGATGAGCCTGGATTCCAACCTAACGGTGTGGCTCCTGAGCCCACGTTCTCGGCCACGGTGTTTATTGCTGCGCAAATGGACTCAGCAGACCTCACCACGTGTCTTTTTTCTGATGTCTGTCTTTATGTTACATAGCACATTCTGTTCAATGGATAAAAGCTTTCTGTGACTCTATAATTTAGGATAATATCTAATTTTCTCACGCTTATCAATGATCTTCCATTTTCCTACAATAAATATTCTCGACCATGAAGAAATGCCGGGAGATGCTTTATATTGTAAATCAGAAAGAGCATATAATTTGCTTTCAGAGGATCACGTTGATGCCCTGGCACTCACCCTCAATAATCATGTCACAACGGGCACGTTCATTTAGCCTTGCTAAACCTCAGTTTCCTCAATAGTAAAATCAGAATCAATAAAAAGTATCTGCCTCACAAACATATGAACATTAAATCACATATTTTCTATGAATAGTGATTCTTCAGTCCTAAAATGCTGTCCAAATGCTCATTTTTATTATTAACATGAAACTGGACTTCAGTTTCTGGCTTTAGGATATAAATGTTTCCCCCATTTTCTCTATCCTAAAATATATTGCCTCCTCGATCAATTTGAGGGGGAAAAAAACCCAGCTTTTTTTCAAATCTTGATTTACTCCCGTTAGTCTGACTACTTTGTAAATATGGTTTTGACGTGTTTATGTAATCACTCTTTTAAAGTAGGGTTTACGCATAACTATCCATCGTTTCCTGAGACTTCATGTGGTAGATGATAACCAAGGAGGCGTCCTTGATTCAGATGTCATTTGAGGCTTCTATGGTCATTTCCTCGCCAGACACTGGTTTTATCAGTAATGTTCATTCTGAACACGTGCCATTCTTTACCACCAGGTAATGTTGTCAATGGAACCATTGGCAAACAGATGGTCGATATGCTTGTGGAGTCTTCCAACAACGTGGAGATGATTCTCAAGTTTTTTGACATGTTCTTAAAACTAAAGGATTTGACCTCTTCTGACACATTTAAAGAATACGACCCTGACGGCAAGGGAGTCATTTCCAAGAGGGACTTCCATAAAGCGATGGAGAGCCATAAACACTACACGCAATCAGAAACCGAGTTTCTTCTGTCCTGTGCGGAGACAGATGAGAACGAAACCCTGGACTATGAAGAGTTTGTCAAAAGGTTTCACGAGCCCGCAAAGGACATCGGCTTCAATGTGGCCGTTCTTCTGACCAACCTTTCGGAGCACATGCCCAATGATACGCGACTGCAGACTTTCCTGGAGTTGGCAGAGAGCGTGCTGAATTACTTCCAGCCTTTTCTGGGCCGCATCGAGATCATGGGAAGTGCCAAGCGCATCGAGAGGGTGTATTTTGAAATCAGTGAGTCCAGCCGAACCCAGTGGGAGAAGCCCCAGGTCAAGGAGTCCAAGAGGCAGTTCATATTTGATGTGGTCAACGAAGGGGGAGAAAAGGAGAAAATGGAACTTTTTGTCAACTTCTGTGAGGACACCATATTCGAAATGCAGCTGGCAGCGCAGATCTCAGAGTCGGATTTGAATGAGAGGTCAGCGAATAAAGAAGAGAGTGAGAAGGAGAAGCCGGAAGAGCAGGGGCCCAGAATGGGTTTCTTTTCCATCGTGACGGTCAAGTCGGCCCTGTTTGCTCTCAGGTATAATATCTTGACCCTCATGAGAATGCTCAGCCTGAAGAGCCTGAAGAAACAGATGAAAAAAGTGAAGAAGATGACGATGAAGGATATGGTCACGGCCGCCTTTTCGTCCTACTGGAGTATTTTCCTGAGCCTCCTGCACTTTGTGGCCAGCGTTTCCAGAGGCTTCTTCCGCATCATTTGCAGCCTGCTGCTTGGCGGGAGCCTAGTAGAAGGAGCAAAAAAGATCCGAGTGGCAGAGCTCTTAGCCAACATGCCAGACCCCACTCAGGATGAGGTGAGAGGGGATGGAGAAGAGGGGGACAGGAGGCCCATGGAGGCCGCCCTGCCCTCGGAAGATCTGACAGACCTGAAGGAACTGACAGAGGAAAGCGACCTTCTTTCGGACATATTTGGCTTGGATCTGAAGAGAGAAGGAGGACAGTACAAACTTATTCCTCATAATCCAAACGCCGGCCTCAGCGATCTAATGAGCAACCCGGTCCCTATCCCTGACGTGCAAGAAAAATTTCAGGTAATTGACTCTCTGGACCTCTCTAGGCATGATAAACGAAGTCCACATCAGTTTTCGTGCTAGTGCCAGAGTGGTGTTATATACGTGAGTTGGGTTTCCAAAGGGAAATGGCTCTTGGTAGGCAAAGCTTGCCTTATGATGATACTTGGCAAATTACTGAATTATCTTAAACTGTTAGGGCGTAAGCTCAAGTCCTCACCCTAATGACAGGAGTCAGCTGGGCAGTCATTCCATCCACAGATATTTTATGAGTCTTTACCAGGTGCCTAATGCCGCTGGGTAACATAGGACATTAAAGGAGATAGGGGATGTGGTCATTGCTTTCAAATGGCCTGAAAGAGTTTATTAGGAAGATATAACCAACACTCATGAAGGAACTAGGAAATTATGAAGTGTTAAATGGTGCGGGCACTAGATAGTAGAGGTCATGTATGTTAACAAAACGGAAACATCACTTTGGTTTGGAGTAGCTCAGTGCAACTTAAGAGGGGGGCACTTAAGTTTGCCTTGAAGGGTGAATAAGGATCGAGTAGGTGGATGTGGGAGGTGTGAGTGAAGAAGAAGGGGCAAGAGTTTAGACTAGAATGAAGGGTGTGCCTGGCACCTTCATCTCCGTGAAGGCGAGAGGGTATCCTTGGTAGGTTGTGATTTGTCACGGGGTCACGGGGTTCCCTAAACTCATTCAGAGGTGATGTGTAACCCCGATTTCTTTCTCCCCCTTGGCCCATTCAAGGAACAGAAGGTGAAAGAGGAAGAAAAGGAGGAGAAAGAAGAAAGCAAATCTGAACCTGAAAAGGCCGAGTATGTGTAATTTCTGTATATGTGCCTTTGTTTCAGTAAGTCTGATTTACCTGCACTCTCCCTCTCTTTGGGGGACAGTCTGTCTTGCTCTCTGATGAAGTCTGCCATTCTTGAGGTGAAGCTCTGGGGGGAGGACCCCCCCCCAGCTGCCACTCCATTTCTTCCTCCTTGTTCCATGAGGATTCTGTTTGTGCATTTCCCTTTCAGCAGAAATGGCTCCAGCGATTCCATGGGATGCTCTCCTCAAGGTCACTCACTGCTGCAGTTCTGTGCTCAAAATCAGGCAGGACTTCTGTCCTTATGAGCCAGGGAGGAGACAAACGTTCTGAATGCCATTGCCCAGAATCCCAGCAGTGACCATCCCCCCAAAGCATAGCCCCAGAGCCACATGCACAGTGGCGAGATCCACAGGGATGCTGATTCAGCATGTCTGGTGTGGAACCCAGAAGTCTTCAGTTTTACCCACACTCCTGCTGCGGGGCACAGTTGCCTTTGTGGCAGTAAGAAAGAAAGAGCTGGGTGTGGAGCCATAAAAATGGGTCACTTCCCCATAACACTGGCTTTCTGTTAATCATGGAAACCTCTGTTAATCATGGAAACCTCTAGCTTTCACCCAGTTTAAATAATTTCATAGGCACACTTTTAAAAATCAACGAAGTAAAATTTTAAGTACCTCTAAGTGCTACTATGCTCACACAGCATTTTTACTTTCCCCTCCGTTGTTTTCTTTGGCGTGTTTTCGTGGGCTCTTCCTTACAGTCATCTCTGTTTATTGTCGAAGAAGCCCGCACAGTTGGGTCGGTTATAAAAACGGCCACGTAGATGATTTGTTATAGTGAAATCTAACGTCACAACCGTTGTTTCTGTGGCAATTCTTTCATGTTAAAAATAATGTTAGATATATGTCATCCAGGTTGGGGTTATGTTTATGTGACAACGTGTATATATGTTTATATGACTACCCATAAATATGCTTTCATGAAGGATTGGTATTTTGCATCTAGAAGGGGTAGACGGTCAACTTTCAGTACTTCTGATTCCATCATTAATATGTTGACATGCTTTATGTATGTGAACCGCCAAATGCATATGCCTCTGATTTTAAGTCCTATTGGCAGGTCAGTGTTAAAACTGAACATTAAAATCACAATTTAAAAATAAGGTTATTGGGAAGTCACAGCAAAAAAAAAAAGTGTCTTCATTGTCATTCTGTTTTCAGTTAAATGTTTTTATTGCACATTTGGAAGGGAATGTGGTACATAGAGCCGTAAAGACACTTCAAACCTGTAAGATGCCCTGTAGTTATTTATTTTTTAATGTATTGTCAAGTTAGCTACCATACAGCCTCGTCTTGGCTTCAGGAGTAGATGCCCGTGATTCATCACTTACATACAACACCCAGTGCTCATCCCAACAGGTGCCCTCCTCAGTGCCCATCACCTACCTCCCCTACTCTCTCAGCCCTCCACCCCAACAACCCTCAGTTTGTTCTCTGTCTTTAAGAGTCTCTTGTGGTTTGTCTCCCTCTCTGTTTGTAACTTATTTTTCCTTCCCTTCCCCTATGGTCTTCTGTTCAGTTTCTCAAATTCCACATGTGAGTGAAATCATATGATACCTGTCTTTCTCTAACTAGTTTATTTCAGGTAGCATAATACCCACATTGTTGCAAATGGCAAGATTTCATTCTTTTTCACTGCCGAGTAGTATCCCATTATACTGGAATACCAAGCAGTGTTCCATACACACACACACACACACACACACACACACACACACACACACACCATATCTTCTTCATCCATTCATCAGTTGATGGACATTTGGGCTCTTTCCACAATTTGACTATTGTTGATTGTGCTGCTATAAGCATTGGGGTACACGTGCCCGAATGAATTAGCACTCCTGTATCCTTTGGATAAATTCCCAGTAATGCTATTCTGGGTCATAGGGTAGATCTGTTTTTAATTTTTTGAAGAACCTCCACACTGTTTTCCAGAGTGGCTGCACCAGTTTGCATTCCCACCAACAGTGCAAGCGGGTTCCCCTTTCTCCACATCCTTGCCAACATCTACTGTTTCCTGAGTTGTTATTTTAGCCACTCTGACCAATGTGAGGTGGTATCTCACTGTGGCTTTGGTTTGTATTTCCCTGATGAAGAACGATGCTGAACAAACATCCCTTTAGATTTGAATGTCACAGAATTATCCATCAATGGGAGCCTATGATAGGCAAGGAATCCAACCCCTCATTCTAAAATTCTGGATATTATAATGCACTGGAAGAGAAACTAGTTTCCAACAGCAGTGCTGTGATTTAAATTTTTTTTAATGTTTATTTATTTTTGAGAGAGAGACAGAATGTGAGTGGGTCAGGGGCAGAGAGAGAGGGAGACACAGAATCCGAAGCAGGCTCCATGCTCCGAGCCGTCAGCACGGAGCCCAACACGGGGCTTGAACCCACAAGCTGCGAGATCATGACCTGAATTGAAGTCAGACGCTCAACAGACTGAGCCACCCAGGCGCCCCAAGTGATGCCATGATTTAAATATCCATTTACGTAATTTGGCACAAAACCTGTTTATATCTGTAGCTCCTGGATGGCTTGTATTTTATTCATTTGTGTTCACAGGGGAGAAGATGGAGAAAAAGAAGAAAAAGCCAAAGAAGATAAGGGTAAACAGAAGTTGAGGCAGCTCCATACACACAGATACGGAGAGCCAGAAGTTCCCGAGTCGGCATTCTGGAAGAAAATCATCGCATATCAACAGAAACTTCTAGTAAGATGTTTTACAGTGAATATTGTTATTGATATATTGTGAGACCCTAATCATTCAGGCCCAGTAAACATTCACCGACCTCTCCTTGGGTGGCAATCAGGGGACGAGTCAGCCCCGCAAGTATGTTTTCTTTGCTCGCCTGAGCGTGTTTATATTTTCTAATAAGTGCCTTTGGCCCACTGCTCCCTGTCCTCAAACCATAACCTCCACCACATCCACCTTCCCTGAAGCCATGTGATTTAGTGACTGCCAGCACAGTGCATCCAGAGTGTTCCCAGTAAGACTTTAGGGCAAGTTAGTAAATACCCCCTGAAGCTCCACTCTGCAGGACACTGTTCCAGGGTCTGCAGGCCATTAAAGCAAAAACATACCTGAGGGTATAAGTAATTCGGATTGCAGTTCCAGAGCTGGATTCATCGATTTTTCTAGAACATCATCTTTTTATTAAAAATCCAGCTATGCAAGTATTAATGCAACGAGTCAACTCTCCATTGATACTAAGAAGGTCTGTTCAGAATTATTCTTTAAGTAAAAACAAGTAAAAACCAACGAATGAAAAGAGAGAAGGCAGTTCTTTACGTAGTATCCTATGCATTTTGCAGAAATGCTCCCCAAATTAATTAAATGCATGTTCATATTTGAAAAACAAAGAAAGAAGGTATAGTTCTCTATCTTTATTCATATTTACAGAAGATGGCATTCTTAAAAATTTTGGTTGAAAGGCCTTTTTTATGTATGTATGTATAATTACAGTATATACGGTTTTTTGAAGAAGAGCATGTAGATTCAACCTCTAAAAGGTACTGACCAATAATATCAGACCTAGAAACGAAGACCAGTGCTGCTCCTAATAAAGCCCTTTGAAAGTCAAAATCATATTTAGTGTTTTACAGCCTTTGAGAAATCAAAAGTAGATAAGAAACTCAGTATACTACGGCACTGTGTCTATAAGGGACGTGAATTGTCCTCGGTAATTATGTATTCTAACTGCCTATGTAGAAATAAATATTACGCATTTTTATATAATTTATGCGAACATATATTTTAATTAATAGTTTCAACTATGTTTTCTTCAACTATCTTGCCTTTTCCCTACGTTGTGGGAAAGTGTATTAAATGTAAATGGTTTGTAGATCACTCTGGATAATCGCTGATTCGCTATGTTGTAATAGTTGCCATAGCTGCAGACGTAGCCAGTGTAGATGGTATTGGGCATGAGGTTGAACGGGCCCCAATAAGCTGCCATAGCCCTAGTGAATTCCTGAAGACTCTGTTTCACTACAGTTGTGTAGAGCAAGTCAGTGAGGGTTGTCTTCCACCTGTCCGCTATGTTCTCTTCTCTCTCTGCAGTCCTATTTTCCTGCTTCTGTTTCCTATATATGACTTTCTCTGTTCACCAGTTTGCATGCACAAGGCTAGTCATGGCCACATCAGGCCACCACAGGCCCCTTGTCCCTCAAGTCTTTGTGACCTCCCAGCTCAGATAAACAAGGTCACTAATTCAGCCTCCGTGACCCGACTCTAGCCTTCCACGAGGACAACCAATGTGACTGGGCCGGTTTGGGTGTGGCAGCCTGCCTTCGTCCAATAAGCCACGGCAGTAAAGTCAGGGTCTCGTGTGGGAGATGACACCACCCAAATGGAGTGTGTCCATGGAGACCAACAATGGCGCGTGTTGGTCACTTTGACATGACCTATTCTGCTAAAGCCCCTGGCATATCCACTTGGATACCTCGTAGACCTCTCCCACCTAATATTAAAACAAATATTTTATATTTCCTATAGTCTTTTTCCTTAAACCTACTTCCCCTCCTACTTTTTTCCAGCCAGTAAATGGTACCAACCACTTACTGAGTTACTCGGACCCCAAAATCCAGAAGTTACCATCCCTGAGTCCTCTCTCTCTTTCCTGCCTCAAATCCAACCCAGTGGTAATTCTTCCCAGTTCTGTCTTCCAAGTATATCTGGAGTCTGCTCAGTATCACTATCTCCACAGTCCCTTCCTGAGCCAACCCACCACCATCCATAACATCCCTTTCTGCTGTCCTTTGGTAACTCTTAACTAGTCCCCTTGTTTCCACTCTTGCCTCCTATCTGTTTCCCACACAGCGGTGGGAGTAATCTTTCCAGATCATAATCTAGTGGTATCAAGCCCTCTTCAGATCCTCCACTAGATTACCATCCCACCTGGAATACAATAATAATTCCCATAATAATAATAAGAGTAATAACTAACTTTCCCTCAGTGAACTTACCTAATCCTCAGAGCAAACCTCTGAGAAAGGATTCTGTCGTTCTGCCCACTTTACAGATGAGAAAATTGAGTCTGCAGGACTGGTTAATTGCTTGTCTACACCTGCAACGACTGAGTGGTGATGGTGGGCTTCACAGCTGGGCAGCATGGCCCCAGAGGTCATACCCCAACCCACAGCACTGGAAGGGACGTCACAGACTTCTGTCAGAAGCCTGTAAACCTGTGCCCCTCACCTCTCTGACCTCATTCCTTCCCATGCCCTTGTCTCCTCCCTGCTTTTCTCTTACTATCCCTCAAGCACATCGTCACTCCGAACTCAGAACCTTCGCCCCCTCCCACGCACTGTCTCTCTCTGACACATGTGCCCCCCCGCCCCCAGTTGTTCACTTGACCTCTTCCCTATGTATTTAGGCCTCTGCTTATACATAACCTCCTAAAATAAACCTTCCCTGACCACCTATCTAAAATAGCAGCCCTGTTCCCCAAGCCTGTAACCTGATGGATTTTTCTTCATAGCATTTAGCATCCTCTGAAACTAGATTTTGTCTTTCATCTGCGGATGTGTACCTCCTCCGTGGTGGCCCAAACGTACTCCCTCACTGTTGCGTCTACAGCTCCAAGAACGTTACTGGATGCAGAGTAGGCTCTCAAGAAGTAGTTTGGGGCAGATGAATGAATGCTTTAAATTGTCTGCACGTGTCAATCTCTTCATTCAGTGACCTTAATTTTCATCGTTTTTTTCAGAACTATTTTGCTCGCAACTTTTACAACATGAGAATGTTAGCCTTATTCGTCGCGTTTGCAATCAATTTCATCTTGCTCTTTTATAAGGTACGTACATCTTTATGTTTCAGGAACCAGTACGAAACCACAGATGGGTTGGATTGCGTGTGCAGAATTCACACATTCGCCAATGAGCACATGTAAATCTCTTTCAAGATATGTTTTGATGAAAGGAAAAAACCTAGAGCTCAGGCACATCACTGACGGTCTAGTAAGGCAGGAGCAGACTTGTTCCTCCAAACTAAGCAGGAAATACCTCAACTAAAGAGTGTTTGATGTAGTACGGGGTTTACCCAGTGTCCCTAGCCTGATTTGGCTGCGTACCCCCCTTGGTACCATATCTGGGTGTGGCACACCCTCATTACGTTAAATTCATTTGGTACCTGAGAAGGCAGCCTAGCCATCTGATTTTTCTCCTGCATGCATTAGACTCCTCCTAACTCTTGCTCAGATTAGGAGGTGTTTTAAAGGGTGTGCTCGTTATAGGCCATCAGCTTCCGAAAAGCTATCTTTTTATTTTTAGCCTTTGCTTTTAGTCTTTTCATGGTACCTGAGCCTCATATCTGGCTCTCTGCTGAGAAGGCTGGGTTTCCATTGTTTCTTGTGTGTGCCGGTCCCTTAGAGGGAGTGAACTGACTCTACTTTAAATGGTTTGAATCAGGTCTCCACTTCTTCTGTGGTTGAAGGAAAGGAGCCCCCCACTCGCAGTTCAAGTGGAAATGCCAAAGTTAGCAGCCTGGACAGTGGCTCGCCTAGAATCATCGCGGTTCACTACGTCCTGGAGGAGAGCAGCGGCTACATGGAGCCCACGCTGCGGATCTTAGCCATTCTTCACACGGTCATTTCTTTCTTCTGCATCATCGGCTACTACTGCTTGAAAGTAAGATAGTAAGGCACCAAGGTACCTGTGTGTGTCCGTGTTTGCGCATGTCTTTTGCAGGTTGGACTCCTGGGGGAGCAAACTCTGAGATGGGAATTTCCTGCACAGAGATTATTAGGGAATGTTCCACGAATCAACACCCGTGGGGCAAGGAGAAGAAGCAGGGTGGAACAGAAGACAAAGTGGGGCTGTGGTTCAGATACAACAGAGCACACACACAAGCCTCAGTCCCTGAAGCTGGGATGCCCCTGCAGGGCTGTCTTGGGCTGGGGCACTGGAACCTGGCCTTCAGAGCTCCATGTTGACCAGTCGTTGACTGCAGGCTGTCCTGGGAAGGGCCTGTGGCCCTGGGCTGTCTTGTTATAGCTCCCTGTCACATATTGGCAATTATTTACATAATTACCCTTTTCATCAAATCTTGGCCCCACAGAAATAACCTACCATGTCCCCTAGCAATGCTCCACTGTTTTAGAGTTATATAATACATCATATGGAACCTATGAGTCATTAGGCACCTACCTAATGCCATCAATGGCAGAAAGACCACAGTTTGTCAACCTTCACCCAGAGAATAATGCAGCTCTATGCCCAGAGCCCTACCAAGAGAGTAATATAACTTGGTGAACAGAACTCAAGATGGTCTCCGAATGCCCAGGGCTGCCCATTACCTTTGCAAACCTCTTTATTTTTTCCTAGCGAGACACCTTTTCTTGGTAATGCCTTTATCTCATTGTCTCCTACGTCAGATTGTGAAGCTTCCAGAAGACTTTTGAAAAGCCAGAGCCCAGGGTGAAAGCCTAGAATGTAAAATTTTCTTCAGAAATTCTTTTCCCTTCCCTGTCTTTCCTTTGTTTTATTAAGAGGGGACAGGGGAAGTATTCTTGGATTTTTCTAGAACGTCTGCCTCTTTTTTGTATCCGTGCCTTCTGTAAAATCTGTCCATATGAAAAGAGAGCCAATATGTTCTGGAAACATTTTGGCTAGCTGACAAAGATTTTTGCTGATGCTGGAATTAAAATTTATTTCAAAATAGCATATGGGCATGCTGAGTGTGGAATAATTAAAGAGATTTCTCAAATAACACTGCACTTTTTAGAAGCATGCATTTTGGAACATTAGTAACATTGCTGTATTTTATTGTATCCGTTCATGTTTCACATATATAAAGATGTATGTTAAGTATATCATAATAAAAGATATAATACATCTTTTTCTCTTTAATACATAAAAGTGATTTCTTCAGTGTAGTTATCTATGAACTTCTATGTGTTTAAAAACATATGATTATAAACTGTATCTATTCTATCTTCTTTTTTTCCTAAACCTCTAGATGTTACTTTCTGCCTAAATATAACCAATTCATTTTCACTCAATTTTACCTTCCTGGAAGTAACATGGGAAATACTTCTTTTTCCAGAAGCTGTTTTGTAAAGATAGCAACCACAGGAGATGCCAGTAAATCTAAACTAATTTTAACATGTTTATTTTTTTCAAATGTAGGTCCCATTGGTTATTTTTAAGCGAGAAAAGGAAGTAGCTCGAAAATTGGAATTTGATGGGCTTTATATTACAGAACAGCCTTCAGAAGATGATATTAAAGGCCAGTGGGATCGACTCGTAATCAACACACAGTGAGTAAAGAATTATATGAGACATTACTGTGCTCAAAAATTTCAAGACAAAAAACAAACAAACAAACAAAAATTTTGCTGGAGTTCCTGCAGATTTGTCAAAAGTTTAGCAGAGGTGAATAATAGTTATATTTTTGGCCAAGAAAATCAAAAGACTAAGCACTGTCAGCCTCTTAATGGATGCTATCAATTTTTTTCCCATCTGTGTTCCGAATTCCTTAATCAAAAATGGCTTTGGGTCCATTTCCACAGCCCTGATGGAACTTAACATCCATTACTCAATGTTCAGAGAAGTGTGTAGCTAGAGGGGCATAACCTGCAGTGTGGGGTTATCTCATCCAAAAGACCAGACGAAGCAAAAATGATTCATTAAGGAAAGAGTTGTAGCATTGAAGGCAAAAATATTGAATTTCATACTTTCAAGGTATCTAAGTTGTAAACTTTCAGCAGCCCAGCATAAAACTAGTTAAACGTTATGACATGTAAAATATAAGGCAGGGAGACAAATGCTTTTTCTATACATTAATTATTTACCCTTGTGAGATCAAGACCCAGACTCCTAGCAGCTGTTCCAGGTCAATCCATCACAAAAGTAGAACTTGCCACCACTAAAGGTATTAGTGATACACTATTTTTTGAGTAGTTTCTACTACTCTAGTGTGTCAAGTGTGAAATATCTTTTTCTTGTGATCAGTTTTGCTTGTTCTTAAGAAGTTAAAATTGCTAATAAGCTGAGTTTTCAAATGAGGATGATGTGTTTGTGCATTAAAAATGTTTACTCTAAATGCTCAATGTTTTATTTGTCAACTCTGGCTGTTAATACTAAGTCAAATTAGATCTGTCCCTTTAAGTGAAGTCCATATTAGTACAGGTGCCACGGTCAGTTTCTTCGAGGATAACGTGGGAATGAGATTTTTTAACTTTATAAGAAAAAAAATGACAGATTTTTAGATACCTTAATTTTTAAAGATAATTGACAGAGAAACGTATGTCATTTGACATGTTACAAATGACATGTGTCAGCATGTAAATAAATACAACAAGCTACTTATTAATAAATATGCTCATATTCTTCCCTGTTAAAATATTAGCCTGGAGTCTTTTTGTGATTTGCATGTATATATTGATATATTAACGCTTACATAATATTTAATGTACCTCTGATATAGGAAAATTATGGGATAAGATGGGACAAAATTGATTATAATTTTTGTGAATGAAACAATATGTGTTTACATATTATTTTAAGTATTTTGTTTATTCCAAACAACATATTGTTATTTATCATTTTTTTAAATGATACTATTTTACTTTTATGCTTTTATATTTTTTAGGTCATTTCCCAACAACTACTGGGACAAATTTGTTAAAAGAAAGGTAATACCTCTCAGAAGGAATGCATTCTCTATTTGTTTCCTAGAGTGCAATTCAGATTTGAATTTGATATGGCTCGTGTGGAGAATGAAATACTGAGGTGTGCTTTTATCTGTCTTTTAATGTCATTTCAAAGTGGCAATAGAATTCAGTATGAATTTCAAAAATTGCACGTAAAGAAGAACCCATACTCTGCAGCTATAAAATGAATAATAAGCATTGCTTCATCCACCTGTCCTCTGACTCAGGTGAATAATCGGTGCTCAGTCCGCACAGTAATAGGAATTGGTGAGAATTTTCTCCGAGCTTCTTTGGGTCCCCTGAATTGGCTAACGACCATTTTCTGATAAGACAGCTGTATATCACTGGGGCTGGAATCCTACTTCACCCTGTAGGAGCAGAGTCGTCGCATGAGAACAAAGGATTGAGTTTTGTTTATTTCACATGAACTTCGGAGATCTTTTTATTTTCATAAAGTTTTATTCTTCTGATGCATACTGCGTCATAGAGTAGTAGAAAGAACAATGATAGGGCATCAGTGATGAACTGTGGCACCTGCTAACTGCTCTGATCTTGAAAGTCAAGGATCTTCTCTGCTCTTCTCACCACATAGCATTTTAATGTCAGGTCTCTTTTAATGAAATAATGTATGTACCGGTACTTGTAGATCATGAAATACTATTGCTTTATGTGAAGACTAAAGCGATTCACATAAAGCGTTACATTCTAGCTCCTACTTATTCTTTGAACCTTTCTGATTGCCACCCTGACTCAACTCACCTCCTTAATGAGTTCTAGCTCCAATGGGTACCGTCTGGAGTAGCCAGAAACATCTGCCAGATGAAGTGCTCTTGTTTGTTCCCTTTGATTCCGTGTTACTCAGGAGGACTGGTGACCAGCAGATTTTTTGTTAGCAATCTGAGGGGAGATAGAGGGCTTGCACCAAGAACTGAAATCAGGTACACGAGGAAGCACGTTGACCTTTTTTAAAAAATCTATTTAATAACAAGACTTTCTAATTGAGAGAAGTCATGTGTTTGTAGATTTTATTCTGGCACTAGAGTTTTGTCTTCTGGTGGGACGTGAAATTCTGAGCAGCACTGCCCTCCTGCATACGAGCACATCCACATTGGGCCAGGGCTTTGAAAGACTTATTTTTAAACAATTTTAAATAGGTAACTTGAACATTTTATTCTCATTAGCTACTTAAGAAAGAAGCTTTGAATTGTTAAAGCACAGATTTCTCTGAAGGAAACTGCATATTCAGAGTCAAATAAATACGTTGTCATTGCAGGGGCGCCTGGGTGGCTCAGTCAGTTAAGCATCCGATTTCAGCTCAGGTCATGATCTTCAGGTTCGTGGGATCAAACCCCATGTGGGGCTCTGCACTGACAGTGTGGAGCCTGCTTGGGATTCTCTGTCCCCCTCTCCTTTGCTCCTCCCCCCACTCTTGTGCTCCCTTTCTCTCAAATAAATAAACTTAAAAAAGTAAAACTAAACTGTAATTGCAGCAGGGACTATTGGTGGCATTCCTACTATACTTAGTGCTGATTTGTTGTCCTGGGAGTGAGGTGAGAACACAGCCCAGAGGGAACGCCCATGCAGGCCACCCCATCCCGTTTTTAGCACCGTGAGAATAACACAGAACAGACCTTTGGGGGTGATGTTCATGGGCTTTTAACTACGACTTCTCTTTCATGTTTTCATTTACCTTGACTGTATACATTCAGAAGAGGCTTATTTTTATTTTTGCTAATCCCTTCTTCCTTTCCATTAATGTATTTCTTCCTTCGTTCTCTCTCTTCTTTCCCTGGGGAACCCCCTTCCTCCTTTCCCTCACGTGCTCATTTCCTTCTGCATTCCTCGTCCTCTGCTCTCCTACCCTCTTTTCCCCTTAGTGGCCCATTCTCTCTCCTACTTTTCATTCATTGCTTTTCCCGTTGTCTCCATTTTCATTGTGTGTGGGACTCTCATGGAAGCATTAGGCCAAGAGTGGCTGTGTCACGGGGCTGTGCTTCCTGGGCTCAAGGGAAAGCTGTGGGCCCACATCTACACCGGTCTGAAAACGGGACATGTGGGCAAAGCCAGGAAGATGTGGCAGAGGGAGAGGGGGGCCAGGAAATGGAGGACAGGTGCTCAGAAGGGATTCTGGTGGTGTAAAGGGGTCTAAGCAAGGATTGCCCTGAAGACAGGGGGAGGTGACAAGGTTCCGGGGATTACTGAAGGACTGACAGCTTAAGTCAGGAAACTAGGGGAGAGTTGAACGGTTGTAACTGAGAGCCCAGGGAGGATGCTGTCACAAGTGGCCAGCCCATGGCTGGCGATGGTCAGTGCAGATCTTTCCTGAGAGTCAGATCTCGCTTGGTGGTTTCCTTATTTCATCTCTTGCCAAGCTTAGCAAGCTTGGACATGTTACGTTTTCTTATTTTTTTTTTTTTAAATATTTATTTATTTTGTGAGAGAACACAAGCAGGGGAGGAAGAGAGAGAGGAAGAGAGAGAATCCCAAGCAGGCTCCAGGCTGTCAGTACAGAGCTCAGTGAGGGGCTTGGTCTCATGAACCATGAGATCATGACCTGAGCCAAAACTGAGAGTCGGATGCTCAATAGACTGAGCCACCCAGGTGCCCCAAGGGCATGTTATGTTTTCTAAGACATAACGTCTTTATCTGCCGAATAGGATGCTGATAACATAGTGTGACTTACATAATATGACAGTCCCATGAGGGAGAGCAAGTCAAATTTCTTTACATAATTCCTGGCGCAAAGGATGAATTTGGTCAAAGTTCCTTTCATTCCATTTTTTCCACTTCTTGACTTATTTCCTTGGGCCCCCCTCTTCCTTTTGCATGCGTCCCTCTCTTGACTAAGACATCTTGTTCCTCGGGTGGGTATTACATACAGTGCTGTAAGTTTGCTTTGACCTTAAGCATTGCGATCACAGAAGAAGAGCCAGAAATGAGATTTTTAAGTGAACTCGAACATAAGACCAATACATAGTAAGTGTCAAAATAATTAGATGTTTGTATGCGCATGCATACGAGGGGTTACTGAGTGGTTGAGGCCAGTGAAATGTTTTATTTCCTGTGCCCAGGTTATGGATAAATATGGGGAGTTCTATGGCCGGGACAGAATCAGTGAGCTCCTTGGTATGGACAAAGCCGCCCTAGATTTCAGCGATGCCCGGGAAAAGAAGAAGCCAAAGAAAGACAGCTCCCTGTCAGCCGTGTGAGTATTACCTCTTCCCAATGGCTCTAGACCCAAAGGAGAAGAAATTAATACAATTCTGAACTTGATAATGCCTCGACTTCCTTTCCCTCAGAGTCTGGGGGACTAGAGATGAGGGAAACAGAGAATGTACCTAAGGGTCTACTTCTATGCTTCTGGGTATTTTTGGGTGTGGAATGATTGGATTTTTTCCTATTATTTTGGAAGGCGACTTTTTTGTTATTTACATAAAGCAAAAATTATGTAAATAAAGATGTATGTTCTTAATTTGCCTTTTCTATCCCTAAATGCCATTTAAGTCAAACATATACAAAAGCACAATATTTGACTACTTTTTCTGATGCTGTCTGAAAAGAGGTTAATCTTTCTTAGGTTTTGGAAGAGGGCACTATGGAGCTCTTTTATTAGGAAAGTTCAAAGTTCATATTCTTTTATTATAATTCTTGAGTTTTGTTTAAATAGCAAAGACTTCACAAGCCAGAAGTACTATGCTGTCATGCTGTTACTCGGGAATTTAACTTTAAAATGAGGTGTTCCTGGAGCGCCTGGGTGGCTCAGTCGGTTAAGTGTCTGACTTTGGCTCAGGTCATGATCTCATGGTTCAACCCGTGTTGGGTTCTGGGCTGACAGCTCAGAGCCTGGAGCCTGCTTCAGATTCTGTGTCTGCCTCTCTCTTTCTCTGCCCCTCCCATGCTCATGCTCTGTCTCCTCTCTCAAAAATAAATAAACATTAAAAAAATTTTTTTTAAATGAGGTGTTTCTGATATAGTGCTTTAATGGAATAATAGGTTATAATATAGCTAGAAAGATGTGAATCAGTTGAATTGAATTTGTCTCAGGTTGAATTTCACACACACACACATATATACATATACTGCAAATATATATTTCATCAACTGTAATTCTGGATTAAGTGTAAAGCATACATGTTTTAAAAAATATAACTTCTCATTGTAGCCACTTAATGATTTTAGAAGAAACATAACAGTTACTTTCCCTAATAACATGTCCACTTTTCTTGTAAATTTATGGTCTCAGTCAGTTAGGGATGTGACTACTTTCGAAATATAGATACTTGAGGCTCTGTAGGGTGGTATTATTTTGTGTCAGATAAATATTTTAGCTAGCATTAAAAAAACATGTTGGCTGACCTCATTGGTAATACAGTTTTTTATCTATCTGAAAACTTACTGGAGCTACATGGTTTTTAAAAATAATGTGAACTCAGTTTAAAAGTAGTTAGTTCTATGGACAAATACATGACAGAAACTGTGGATTTAGATCCAAAATATCACCTGGGTACTTTAAGAAAACCCATGTGGTACATAATGAATATATCACTGTATAGAAGATGAAACACCTTGCCAGTGCTTAGGAATTAAGACCTTTATGTTAGAATATCATATAAAAACAAGGACCATAGAGCAGTGCTGAGCTTTCTACTAATATTTTCAGATCTCTGACAAACAGTGTAGAATCAAATTGTTTTACTGAATTATGCTCTTTCCATGGTAATATTTATGATCCTAAAGAAAAAAGTCTGAAAAAAATAGAAGGAAAGTTTAGACTATTTTATAAACAAAAAGGTGTTTTATTTTTACTGTGACCAAAAAGTTTTATTTGTTTTTTTTAATTTTTTTTTCAATGTTTATTTTTGAGAGAGAGAAAGACAGAGTATGATGGGGGAGGGGCAGAGAGAGAGAGACATAGAATCCAAAGCAGGCTCCAGGCTCTGAGCTCAACTCACAAGCCTGATGTGGGGCTCAACTCACGAACGGTGAGATCATGGCCTGAGCCAAAGTTGGACACTCGACCGACTGAGCCACCCAGGTGCCCCTGAACAAATAGTTTTAAATTAGTGGAATTTCCCACTTTTTTACATAGGAAATGTTTGCGAATTTGACCCCTAGCAAAGTGCCAAGAAATTAATATGGCATTAATACCTTTAAATATGAAGGGGCACCTGGGTGGCTCAGTCATTTGAGTATTCGGCTCAAGTCATGATCCCAGAGTTGTGGGATTGAGCCCCTCATTGGACTCCGTGCTGAGTGTGGAGCCAGCTTAAGATTTTCTCTCTCTCTCTCTCTCTCTCAGAAAAAAAATTAAAATAAAAAATAAATATGGATAATAAAATTAGAAGAATAAATTTCTAGTAAATAATGTCCATAACTAGGAAAAAGAATTACATATATTGTTCCTTTATTTAAAACATTTACAAAGATCAAATTTTAAAACATTATCTGGTTTGCATATTATCTTAATGTGAATGGGTACAAGGATGATTCATCTATTTGTGCATGTTTTATTTGTCAATCAGATATGTAGGGCTTGTCAAACAAACAGGTGGCCAGATTACCTCCTGGGGATAGAATGGCTGCCAGGACCCACAAAACCTGCATCTTTTTCATTTGTGTCTTTATGGGAAAAGAGAAGGGATTTTTATCTCAAAACCATCTAGCAAAACTCTTCAGCTTCTGGCTTATAGTCTGCCCCTGAACCAAGCCCTGTGGCCAGGTGAATGCGTGCCCAGTTGGCCTAGATCAGCTTTGGCCCATCCCTAGGGGTTGGGTCAGCTCCACCCAAACAGGAGTACTGTCGTGATTGGTGAGAAAAGAGTGTCCTACAACACCAAAAGGATATGCTGCTTCACGATGTTGACAGCAAACTTGTTACCCTAATGTTTGATAGGAATGAAAAATAATAACCATTTTTTAAATAAAGTAAGAAACTGCCATGGGGCATTCAGTCATCCTGATAGAAACACTTAGTTTTAGATTGCTTTCATGGGAAATAATCATGCTCTCATGCAAATTACCCCATTATTTATTTTTTCTCTGTCTTTGGGTTTTTAAATTTAAGATAAAATAGTGTTGGGGTGCCTGGATGGCTCAGTCGGTTGAGCATTTGACTCTTGATTTTGGTTCAGGTCATGATTTTACAGTTTTGCGAGTTTGAGCCCCAAAAAGGACTCTGTGTTGACAGCATGGAGCCTGCTTGAGATTCTCCCTCTCTCTCTGCCCCTCCTTTCCACACACTCTGTCTCTCTCAAAATAAATAAATATACTTTAAAAAACAAAAAGAAAAAAAAAATAGCCTTGTATTGAAACCCATTTTAAATATTCACATAACTTTAAAAAATGATCTCTAGTAATAGAATTGATTCTAGCTCAAAGATAACTTTGTTTCCTTAAGATAAAGACTCCTAGGCTAAGGTAAATTAAAACGTAACCTTTGGGGGAGAAGTCTCTAAGAAGTCCATTTTCATTAGCGATTACTGATCCTACCACTTGAAATTTAAGATTGGCCTTCCTAAAAAAAATGACTAAAGAAATAACGTGTAAAACAGTAAATATAGAGAAGCCCTTTTGAAATGAATACTCATATTTTATAGCCTATCATATCAATTACCTAGAATATTAGATAGGCTAACAAAGTTATAATTTTAGCACATCAATCAGTGGGCAGCTCTAAAAAAATTAAAGTTAGAAAGTATGTTTTACTATGTATGTATTTAATCTACAAAGATCAGGAATATTTATGCTAAGATTTACTCATCCAGCACATTTATTGAGAGATATTCCATGTATGATACAATGTGCTTGGTGTTAGGGAGTTTGCAGACTAGGGAGAAAGGCATAAATGTACGTAGATACCTGCACACCCGCAACTACAAAACAAATGGGAAATTGTAGTAAGTCTACAAGGTAATTTGGGAACCAAGGGGAAAAGGTGAATGCCTTCTTGGGTAGAGATTTTTTTTTTTTTTTTTTTTTTTTAAACAAGGGGAAACACAAACAAGATGAAAGAGCCCTTTCACTGGCAAATTTAGTTGTAAAGTGAATGTGGATGTTTATGCAAGTTTTTATTAGCCTAAGTAAAAATTATTCTGTCCGAATGCAATTACAAATGTATAATGAAAGCGAGGAAACTTGGGATGCACACATGTTGGTTAATGTAGTAGCATAGTTTCCAGAAATCATTCTCACATAACAAGTGGCTTTACCTTATATTTAATGCAGGAAAAGAAAGTGCTAATCTTAAACAATAGAAGTTGCATCTTTGTTTTGTTTTCCAAGATCCCACTAAAAAAGCATTACAGAATTCTGGAACACATCATCCAGATGTTCCAGATTCCCTTGACACTGTGGATGCAACTAATTTCCTGAGATGGTTGCCAGTTTCATCCCACAGAAAGAATGCCAGCAGGCTCTTGCAAGCCTCCGAGTCTTTGTTTCACATGCATATCCACAAATCCTTCTTTGTCTTTACAGACTGAACTCTATTGATGTGAAGTATCAGATGTGGAAACTAGGAGTCGTCTTCACGGACAACGTAAGCCCACTTCATTACCACAAAGTACAGTGCGCTATGATTAGACAAGTCTGTTGGGATCCGGCAGGCAGACAGTCAGTGATTTAAGGAAGTCAGTCAGACAGCAATTGATTTAATACAGACCATTATCTGAGAATGACCCAAGGAAATAGGTGATTAATTAGCCCCCATCTCTCAATCCATTTCTTTCAATAGGTGAAAGATTAACATGAAAATGTATTTATGCAAGAAAAAGAAACTGAGATGCAAATTCACATGTATTTTCATTTAGGTTTTAGTTGGGTAATGAGTTCAAAGTTTCCTAGATGTTAAAACGGAAGTTCTAAATAAAGTTTTAAAACATTAATTGTGATAAATTTAAGTTTCCACCAAATTAAGTGCATTAAATTATTGTGGTTTTTGTTCTTGATTGATCCTTCTTTTCTCAAAGAGCCTAATAGCCCAAGTCTGTATCCAAATATAATGAAAAAAATTCACCTGGTACTAAAAGCCACCGACTGTCAGGTCGGACGATCACGTTGTACTACCCTGGCTTGCTCAATAGTTTGACATTTTTGACTCTTAGAATTTTCAGTTTAAAAAATCATTATTATCAATTGTTTTCATGCTCCCATGTGCTCTCTATGGGAAGTTGCTGGGGACAGTCATGAAACTCTGCTGAATGGATCAACTACAAATGTTTGTCTCCTCCTGCTGGTTCAGAATCCTCCTACCATCCTCACACACCTCCTGCGAAGGGGCACTTACAAGCAAATCCAAAGGCTTAGTCCTAGACCCTCCTCTGGTTTTGTCTCCCTGGCATCTCTCACTCAGTCTCAAAATCACACTCTAATTAGCAGTGACTTTTACAGTGAGTGGTAATTCTGTTCTCCTAAAGACTTGCGACACCCCCCAAATTCTCCTGTCTCTATCCCCACCCCTATCGTACCCAGTCATGGGCCCGGAATACTGGGTCTTTTAGAGAACTCTCCAAAGATCTCAAAAACAAGTCTTGTAAGTATCTTTTAGAATTGTCAACTGTTAATGCCTTCAGCAAATTTCTCTTGTAATAATGGAAGCAGCTCCCACAAATTAAAAGGAAACCACCTCATCTCTAGCACTGATGTTTTCTGTTCAGGTAGCCCGGCCATCTTGGCTTTTGCTAGTTAAGGTCAATCCTCCTTGACCTCCTTATATGCCGCAGTACTTGTGTCATGTAAGATACGTATCTTGCTCTAGTTTTCTTGCCTCCAGAGCATTTGGGCGTAGACAGACTTCTTCAGACTTGTTTCGGTTATATTATTCTGATATATTATTCATCCACCTGTAGTTTCATGGCTGTTTGGCCAGCTACTTCTCAACATGTCTTCAGTCCTCAATAGTGTGGTTTCTGTCTGAAACATAGCTAGGCTTACCAGATGAAGTACAGATGAGTTCAAGCCCCGCGTTGGGCTTTGCGCTGACAGCTCAGGGCCTGGAGCCTGCTTCAGATGCTGTGTGTGTCTCTCTCTCTCTCTGCCCCTCCTCTGCTTCTGCTGCCTCTCTCAAAACTAACTAAATAAAAAACATTATAAAAAATTTTTAATTACAGATAACTAAATATTTACATATTATATTTACATTTTTATATAGGTATGTATACATACCTATACATAAATATAGGTAGTTTTATATCTATAATATAACAATGTACAATATACATACTTCTATATTTATATGAGTATATCCCAAATGTTGCATGGAACATAATCTAAAAATTATTTATTCTTTACCTAACGTTTATCTGTAACTGGGCAGCCTGTGTTTTTTTTGCGAAATCCGGCTAAGGACAGCACCTGTGTCATCTATACATGTGTCCTTGGCTCCCCTGATCACCTATATTAGTCTCCTGACTCATCTTGTGTCCACACACTTGTCCTTTCTCCTCAGCCTTTTCATTTCTTAATAGCCTGCTGGGTGTGTCCATTCAAATGTCCTGTGACAAATGCATCTTCTCCTCTCCTCACTCTTCCCTGCTAAACGCAGTCCCCCTGTCCACCGTTTCCTCTGTTAGTGTTTTTGTTCTTCTTGCTACCTATGTCCAGATGACCAGCTTGGACTCCTTTTCCTTCTCCTTCTAATATATGCATTCAATTATGTGCCCAATTGGATCCTTTTCCTGCCCTCTGTCATTCTCTGGCCAGTTCCGCTGATAGTCGTGCCTCTTACAACCTCCCCCGTGGGGTTGGCCAGTAGTGTCCTAACGCAATAGCTCTGCCACTTACATCTTCAAGAAAGTAGCTTGGCCGGAGTGAGCTCACTTTCCTCATCTGTCAACTTGGGGCTAAGATTGCCTACTTATCAAGAGTCTGGCTAGAATAAAAACAGAGACTGTATGTGCAAATATACAAGACGGTATTTTCATAAAATGCTGCTTTTCACATACCATTATTCCGTATGATGCTCCAGGGGTTCTCCCGTGCCGGTGGGATGTGCCCATATCCCTTAACTTGGCTTGAAGGCCTTCCAACCCCGCCGTACATTTCCAGCCTCATCTTCTGAAACAGAAGCCCACTCTCAAACCAAGCTGTCACTCCTCAGCACATTCTGCGTAGTCTTATCTCGGTGTCTATTTTCAAGTACTGCTTTCTTCCACCCGATGTCTAACCTCAGCCCTGAACTGCCCATAAAGATGATTTATACCACCTCAGCCCCCTTTGTCTTGTGTTCTCTGTTAAAGCTTAAGATATATTCTAGTCAAAATGAAGGTTTCCTCCCTTTCCCAAAATGGGTAGCTCTTGACTCCAATGGCAAAACACTTATTATGCCCAAGGACCCTAATCCAGAAAGCAAGCATGATCTCAGTATCTTTTATTCTACTTTTTTTATTCTCCTCCCCTCAAAAAGTATATACACTTATACATCTAACCTCTGTAAAGCAAATCTCTTACATTGATTATAAACAAGATTCCTACAGATAGTACCAATTGTATTATTAGGTTTATTATAGCCTTCGGTGACATTAAGTAGTATTTGCATTTTCTCCTAGACTTGTTTTGGCTCACATAAAGTGAGATGCTTGGTTAATAAAATACCGCACATAATTTCTTACAACTAGTAGGTCTCCACAAACACTGATTTAGAGAGTGAGTAAATAAAAAACGAAAGAGGGAAGGACAGTTGGTTGGTTCTTTGATTGAGTGTAGAGCAGGGCTCTCAAGGGGGGAAATTTTGTCCTCCAGGTGACTTTTGGCAATGTCTAGAGACATCTTTGGTGGTCACGGCTGGCATCTGGTGAGTGGAGATCAGGGTCACTGCTGGTCATCCTACAGTGCATCAGACAGCCTCCAAAACAGAGAATTATCCAGTCTAAACTCTCAGTAGTGCCAAGGTGAAAACACCTTGCTATCGAGTATTAGGTCAGTAAAATTCTCTCTATAGAAAGATACATAAGAACAGCCTATCTGATATAAAGGAGAGAAAGACATTGAACCTCTGAGGACAAGCTAAATAACAATAAAATACATAAACCAATATAACTGATTCGAATTAAATAGACTAAGAAGGTAAAGTAAATGAAGTGATTATAATGGAATGAAATCAGAGTAGCTTTGGACAACAGTCACTCCTTCTGGTTTCTGATATGCTTCCCTCTCGTTTGTCTTCTCAGTCTTTCCTCTACCTGGCCTGGTATATGACTATGTCCGTTCTGGGACACTATAACAACTTTTTTTTTGCTGCTCATCTTCTTGACATTGCTATGGGATTCAAGACACTGAGAACCATCTTGTCATCAGTAACTCACAATGGCAAGCAGGTAAAAGTTGATTTTTTTTTTTTTTGACTCCCTACAAAAAACAAAAACAACCCACCAAATACACCAATAAAAATAAAACCCAACCTCCAATGGCAACATATAGTTTTAAAGATTTTTGTGAATGGAGGATATGCACTTTTTTTATTTTTTAATTTTTTTTTACAAACCATGAGGAATATTGGTTCAAGAGTCCCCTACACCTACATTCAAGTGTTGGCTTGACCGATACACTGTGTGACCTTGGATAACTGATTTAACATTTTTAAATCTCAATTCATTGTGTAAAATGAATACAATAAAAGTGCCTACCTTTTAGAGTTTCTGAGAAAATGAAATAAGAACATAAACGTGGAGGTGTTAGCACAGGCCCCGGCACATACAAAACACTGCAGAAAATAAATTTTTCCTAATATGATATTTACTCCATTTGATACCAGAGGGAACTGAAATGTGTTTCAGAATCCTGATGCACTAGTTACAATAGTAATAAAACACAAGATGCCGCGTTCTTAATTTGATGTGATATTTAAAAATTGGATATCGTGTGGTCTTTTATGTTTCATACTTGACAAGGTCATACTCCAAGGACTTACATACTGGCCTAGTTCCAGATGATCAATTTATGTTTTAATGGAGCCCAGTTGTAATGTGAAAACTTTAATTATTCATAAACTCATTATAGAAGCATATATTTATTGATTCATTCTCTATCACCTGTCTACTGGGAGTAACACATTCTATATTCGTTATTTGGTTTAACAGAGTCCTTCTTTTCCAGAATTTTATAATTCAGCATATTTTTAAATCCATGTCCCCCCAAACACGTGAACTATGTCCATAGTTAAGTTCATGTGAACAGTTATCATGATTTTTAGTTTCCTAAATTTCAACACATTGTTGTTCTATACGTGACTCTAATTTTTGAATGTGACTATGACATCAGCAAAAAGTGTTTATTCATTCATAGTATTGAGCCCCTGACATATTTAAAGAACTGGAGATTCTGAATCTCTTGTGCATTTTCACACAAAAGGTTTGGCTTGCTTTCAATTCACTTCTAAAATTTTGCGAGGATTATTCCTTCTTTTTGAGATATCAATTTTTGACTTACAGAAATATAGAGAGCTTAATAGTCCTCATAATAAGATGTGCAGAAATTTATAGTGGCATTGTACTTCGTTTACAGAAGTGAATTAAGCCCTCTATTCAGATAACATATTTTCTCCAGATAATTATAAAATTATTTTTGAAGGACTTAATATATGCTGCCACAGTCAAGAACATAGGGATTCATTGTAATTAGAGAAGTAGACACAAAAAATAATGCATTTTAGTGTGTTTAGATTTTCTGTGATATAACCAGAAATACATTTTCACCAACTTGGTGAAATTCTTATTTTCAGCACATACATATTATGATCAATTTGGATGTGAAAGTCAATCAGAGTTTATTCATATTCCAGCTGTAGTATGCATTCATTAACCAATTAAGTAGCCAACTTTTACATAAAACAGTCTGACCACTTAATAAAATAAAGAGCATATGGAAATAAATTTCCCCACAGAAGAGGGTAAGAAAGGTACGGTGTGAGGTATGGATCCCATTACTTTCTAGTCAATAAATCCAGGTATGTGCTCATAGAATTCTCCCCTCCCACACTGATGTTGAACATGCCAGTCATATATGCCTTGCATTTCTAATGCATGTTCTGTGTCACATTGCTTTCCAGCTTGTATTAACTGTTGGCTTGTTAGCTGTTGTTGTATACCTATATACTGTTGTGGCATTCAACTTTTTCCGAAAATTCTACAATAAAAGTGAAGATGGTGACACACCGGATATGAAATGTGATGATATGCTAACGGTAAGTTCATACACTTTGATCTCATATGAGTGAAAAATTCTCCTGCTTCTTCAGTATGAGTGGTTGTGTAGTTACTCTTTAACCTTGCAGAATAGAAAATAGCGTACCCAGTAAAAAGTTGTGTGGCTCTTTAAAGAATCAACAGTTTTCATTCTTTTGCAGAATGTAAAGGACCGTTTCTGCCATTTTTTTACATCTGCTGTACCAGCCTGATAATCAGATTTTTTGCATAAAGGACTTAGAGCTGGAAGGAATAATATAAACAAACGCTTTAGCTGAATTGGTTCATAGATTCCAGGACAGCAGTTAAAATTATTTCCTTGGAGAGTATTTTGAACCCTTAGGTATCTGTTTACTTTCATGATATTAACTGACATCACCGAAGTCCAAAAATAGATCTTTTACTAGAACTCTTAGGTTTTGCTTAAATATTCAGTACTTTAGCTTAAATTACCTTTTCGGTCTTGGTTTTAAAATCAATGGATGTTCAAGCTTTCATATTGCTCTACCCCTGTTCCTTAACCTGCCCGTCTAATATTGGCGAATCAGCAGTTATTACAGGTGAGATCTTAGATTGGAAATATGTACCTCTAGCTGAAAGGAGATGAATTCTTCATTGAGCACCAAATCAAAATACCTACATAGCTGGGGTTAGTGGTGTCAGAGACCAACAAAGTGACAGTAAAATTACTCTAGAAAAAATAAACATCCCAAAAGAGTAATGAGAGGGAACTACTAATGTTATAAAAACTAATACTTAAGGCAGGTTTTGTACTAGAGAATGATACATGTGTGGGACAGAATAGAGAGTCTAGAAATACATGCAGATACACTTGGAAATTAAAAGTATGATAAAACGTGGCTTTTGAAATCATGAAATGAAAAAGAATTCAGTAAATGGTATTGGTACCATGGATATGCTTTTGGGGAAATTTTGATAAAAATTGATACCAACCTAGTTCTTTACATCAAAATAAATTCTGAATGGGACACATATTTTAATGCAAAAAGAAAAGAATAAAAATTATAACAGAATTTGACTTTTGAAATAATAATTTTTTAAATTTTACTTATTTTCTTTAAAAAAAAATTTTAATGCTTATTTATTTTTGAGACAGAAAGACAGAGCACAAGCAGGGGAGGGGCAGAGAGAGAGGGAGACACAGAATCCGAAGCAAGCTCCAGGCTCTGAGCTGTCAGCACAGATCCTGATGTGAGATGAATCATGGGAGATCATGACCTGAGCCAAAGTCGGACACTTAACTGACTGAGCCACCCAGGAGTCCTTGAAATAATAATTTTTAAATGGGGAAAGGTCTTTCTAAGTGTGTCATAAAACCTAAGATGCATGGAGTCCTAAACAATTACTTTAAAAAGGAACAACACTAAGCGATGTCTTAAAGACAAATGGAAAACTAGGAAAATATTAACATAGGGCCACTGTCCTTAATTTACTAAGTACTTATCACTAGGAAGTAAACCAATAGGAAAAGGAACAATCAGCTCGTGGTAAAATTCAGTCAGCTTACAAATTGACAAAGATTAAAGAAATGCAAATCAAAGCAATCAACTGCCACTTCTTAACTATTAGGTTTGCAGAATATTAAAGTTTGTTAATACCCACAGTTGAATCGATGGAAAAACTGGCACTTTCATGAACACTTGTAGGGAATTCAAATTAAGACAATGATTTTACAGAAATTTTGCAATATCTATCACATTTTTCATTGTACTTACCCTTTGACTTGTCAGTTCCACTGATTGTATTGATTTAAATGTTTACAAATATGCTCCTGTGGGTTTAAGGATACTTTCTACTATCACAAATTGGAAATAATCTAAATTATATCAATAGAGTCCCGATGAAACCAACTATGGCAAATCCATATCATGGAAAAGTAGGTTGTTTAAAAATAAGACAAATCTGCACGTGCTGATATAGAAAGACATACAGATTGCATTTCAGTGGGGAAGGGGGGGCAAGATCTTGAACAGTGTTATGATAAGATCCTGATTGTGTGCACACATACACATGCTAGAATGTACATATTAGATACACTAGAATATGTACACGGTGTTTCTGGAAGAATACATGGGACACTGTTAACAAGGGTTCCTACAGGGAGTAGGACTACAGATTAGGGAGAGAAGAAACTTACACAGTAAGGGATTCATCACTGGTAGTGACGTCCCCCAGAGTCACTAAACATGTGACACTTCACCGCCAGTAAGGATCCTTCATCTCCTCTTGTGAGAGGTGCCTTTAATACCCACCTGGCCTCTCTACCCGGTGACTTCAAGACTTGGGGTAGCAGCTGTCTAGAGGCAGGGAGGGGAGCAGACAGCTGGAGGAGTCAACAAGGCACAAAAGGGAGTCAGTCATTACTAACAGCAGACAGTTGTGACTCCAGGGAGATTCATTTCTCTTCCAGAAGCACCCCCTCCCCCATGGTTCTAAATCTCAAAGTCCACCTTGGTTGAGTCAGAAAGTTTAGCGAGGTGATTCACTGCCAGAGGGTGTGGTGCCCGCTGAATCGCTGAAGATTGCTGGAAAGTCAGGATGACTTCAGGTAGTGCTCTTGAGTTGGCATTGGGATTGGCGGGGCCTCACTTGCCCCCCTCCTACCACAATAAGACCCCTGAAACATCCAGGTGTCTCCTTCTAATGTCATGAATCATATTTGACCCTATTAATTATCCTGATAGTATCCTTGGATGACTACATTTCGAACATCACTCTTGGTATGAGTTTCCATTGCTTTTGTAAATTTTCCCAACGAACTTATGAGAGGAATCCAGGCATGGTTTGAACAACAAGTGAGTTAGGAAGACAACAAACTGCCTTTACCTGGTTGGCATGACCCAGTTGCATGGGATGTGTAGGGAAGAGGTAGAGAAGTTTGCCTCACTTTAGGGTGAGGAAATAAGGCTTCTTGATGTTTCGACCATGGCCTCAGGACTGAGCTAGAGCCTGGATTTTGTCCAGTTTAAGGGATTTCTGCCCCTACCAGTGAGACTACCTACAACCAGGTCTGTTCTGGTTGTACCTTGCCTTTGGGTGGGTGAGGTTGGGGGCATCATGAGGATGTACCTTAGATGTGTCTTCTTGCAAAAGAGAAAATAATTCCAAGCCACAAACAACATCTCGGCTCCCATACTGATGCCAGGCGGATCAGGCACACAGGAGTCTGTGTAGCTTTGCACATGCTCGTATCCAGCTGATTGTTCTTAAAAACGATCACATCAGAGGCCACATCACCTAGATTTACCTTACAATAGTTGGTCTCAAAACCCCTTTTAATTTGCCTCTTATTAATACTTGTGCAGCAAGGTTTGAACAAGCCAACAACATTTAAAATGTAACTGCTCACTTGTAGTAGTGCTCGTTAAAAGTCAAGGCTTAGCAAAACCCAGCAGCTAGCAAGACAGAAGTACGGCGTAGGAAGTGGTCACGGTTAATATCTTGCGTGTATCTCTCAAAAGAGAATCTTTTGTTTACATCCGTCTCTAACAATTAGTCTTCACAGGGTGAAGTCGAGGATTGTTTGCTTGAGATGGGTTTTCTTCACTCATGCCCTGTTTTCTCGGCAACATCCGAGTTTCCAGTGCCTTCATTGCTTCTGGTAGTTTCCTGGCATATGTAGGAACATTTTAGGTTTTCACAGCGATGTGGTTCACCTGCCAGTGTTTCATGCCTAACAGCAGGTGGCGCTGTAGCTACAGTTTTACAGACTGTGATGCTTCATGCCTGCCTGCCCACCTACCACCTGCCTCCTTCCTTCCTTCCTCCCTCCCTCCCCTTCCTTCCTTCCTTCTTCCCTCCCTCCCTCCTCCCTCCCTTTTCTTTCTTCCTTCCTACACTTTCCTTCCTTTCCTTTCCTTTCTTTACTTATTTATTTAGGATCATGGTGTTTTAAGACTGAGAATCTAATTAAACCATCAGTATCCTGAGAGAATGTACAAGGAGAAAGTGCAAAATGATCCAAAGTTCCAAAGCCCCAGGCAAAAAGATGATTGTAGCTAACTAGCCAGGGAGACTGACTTGGCCTATATAAAGACATTCATCTCAAAAGGGGCGGTCCTTTCACCAAGACTCACCAGGGCATCCCTTTATGAACCGCAGCTCAATGAGGCCACCCTCATATCCCAAGTCAGAAACTGCAGGGAAGACCTGTTGTGTTTTTTGGAAAAAACTTACCAGGTGGTTGAGAGAATGAGTTACTCCTAGGGAAGTACAATCCCCAGCTCAGGGTATTGTTCTAAATTACTTATTTTACCCTACCCTCCCAACAAGTAATCTCTGCCAGTCTCTGTCTCTTTCCACTTTTATTTCTCCCCCTATTTGGGGGGGGGGGGGTCAGGATAAAGATCTCGTAAAGATCTTCACTACTCCGCCAGAAACTGTCCCTCCTCAGTATTTCCTAAAGCTGTCATAGTGATTAACTCTGGAATGAATCCACTCGGGAGATGAGTGGGTAGGGGAGAAACCATAGAATATTAAATTTGGAGAAGAACTGACTGCGTATTCCCAGTGTTGGTAGCACCAGGCACCTTCCTTCCTCATGACTCAGATTCTCTGAACAAAGTGTATCGGTTTGTGTCCCAGAATTACTGCTTTCCATTCTCCAACTCTGATGTTCAGGTTTAAGCTGCTCCTGTGAAAAGGAAGGTGAATGAGAGATTTTCCATTTTCAGGAGCAGAATGATCATCTGACAACTAAAAGCCTGACAGCCCTACGTAGGTGGATGTTCACCACCCTACCGCATATTCTAGCCACCCACCTGCTATATCTGGGGATAACCAGGTAGTGTAGATTAAGGTTGGGAAAATCAGTATCAAAATCCCACAGGTGAACCTGGAATTTTATACTTTTAAAATCTGGTATCTTACTAAGCCTAAACAATCAAATGCATAAGACTGCCTATCTTTTCAGCATGGCCAGAGTCTATTATTGAAATATGGTGGAAGGCCTTTTGTCAGCATCAGAGCTTTCACAGAATGAAGGTGAGCAGAGAGACGTGGATGTTGCTAGATGGCTGACAGGAGACCTGAGAAGTAGGAGACATTTGCTTTGGTAATTTAGCCTCATTCCATGGTCCTATCTTCAACTGTGCATGTCTGGAAACTAAACATCCTCTTGAGGACAGACATTAACCAGGCTCCTAAGAGTCACATGTATGAGTCAGAACACCAACATCCTACTCATTAAGAGTTCATGCCGCAGGAGAACGCATTCTCTTCCCTAGAGAAAAACTCTATGGGCACCTGGGTGGCTCTGTCAGTTAAGCGTCCAACTTCTGCTCAGGTCATGATCTCGCGATCTGTGAGTTTGAGCCCCGCGTCGGCCTCTTTGCGGACAGCTCAGAGCCTGGAGCCTGCTTCACAGTCGGCGTCTCCCTCTTTCTCTGTCCCTCCCCCGCTCACACTCTGTCTCTCTCAAAAATAAATGAACATTACAAAAATGACTTTTCTGGCCTATCTGTGAGAGAGACCCCTTACCTGAGCCCCAGACGGTTCTTGGTTGGGCAGTGACAGAGCCACCCTCTGATCCTCTTCGTTCACTGTGTGCCAGACTGACAAACCTCCTTCCTGAGTGACCCAGTCGTTATTCGGTTCTGATCATTAGATTCCAGGCATCTGCTCCAGGACACTTTCTGTGTGCTGCATCTATCACTATATTAGCTGTTGAACTATGAGCATTTTGGGGTCAACTTGCTGCCTGTCCTTTGTGCTCTTTGGGGTCATCTGAGAATTTGAGGTTCATGGGCTGAGACAGTGAAGTCTCCATGAGAACACTGATCAGTCATGACTTTTCACTCTTCATTCACCGCCCCCCCTCCGCCCCAGTGATGTATAAGTTCCTCTCATGTGCTGGACATTATTTTAGGCCCTGATAATAGAGTAGTAACCAAAGTCATTCTTCTTGTAATGAAGCCAGTTCAGTGCAGTGAGACAGATCACGAAGCATCAAAATTAGGTAAGTGGTAGGTACAGGTTTGGAATTCAGGAAAGAGACCCAAGGTGTAAACAGAAAAAAATTGTATGTCATTGGCACAGAGATGGTACTTAACTGTGAAAGTGGGGACATTCCTCTAGGAAGAACTGGCCAAGGAGGCTGAGAAAGGATGGCCAGAAATGTAGAAGATGACCAGGGGATTGTGGTGTCTCCCCAAGTGAAGACACTGTATCAAAGCCTTTGCCCCTTTCGTTAAGGCAGATGGTGGGTAAATGTGTTTTGTACTCATGGATGACATCAGTTGGGTAAGTCGGAGTGTCTGGAACAGTCTAAGAAGGCCTCATGGAGGAAGGCTTGTTACCTGAGGGTGAAAAGGAATGGGATAAGAAAGGGAAATAATTGTTTAAGATGGGAAGGAAATGCAAACCAAGAACTAGAATAGGGAGTTGTTTATCTGACAGGCGTGGATATAGTGCAGGGTGGTACTCGGGAGCAGTAGCCCATCAGTGGAGAGGGATGAAGTGTCCCTGACTCTGAGGCCCCGACCTGGAGAGTCTGCCCTTATCCTGAAAACAGATAAAACACTGACGCTTGAAGCCAGTGGCTCTCAACTGTTGTGATTTTGCCTTCCCGGGGACGCTTGGCAATGTCTGCAGATGTTTTTGGTTATCTACAATGAGGTGCTATTGGCATTGAGTGGGTAGAGGCCAGGGATCCTTCTAAAACATCCTACAATGCACGAGACAGATCCTATCCAAAGAATTATCCGGCCCTAAATGTCAACGGCAACTGAGGCTGAGAAACCCTGCCCTCTTCTGCAGTGGGCACTTGGAGCTCTTCTTCTAATTGGTTGCTTTAATGTTTCAGATTCTTAACAATGAGCTGTTATTTCCTCCTTGCTTCTCCCCTCTGTCTTCTTTCTTGTACACATTAGAGTAGAAACATTTCAGCATCGTATTCCATACATGACGGATGAGGGGATGGCGTTATTGGGTCCGGTGTTTTCCTAGCTTAATTTCTGAGATTCCGTCTTATTAAATATTGAGGTTTTCCTTCCTCTCTCCTATGTCTGTTCTGATCAAAGAAAAAGAAAAAAAAGAGCAGTGTGATTAAATATAGCTTTGTGGGCCTTAATGTGATCTTAATGGGATTACCTTATGCCAGATGCTAGTGAGGTATTTTTCATCCCCTGCAAAGTGTGACAGAAGGTGCGAGGCAGAGTGTCGTGTCGAGTTTTGTTCAAAGGACAGCAGAGTGTAAGAGCCACGTGTTTGCATCATAATCACAAACACTGAAACAAAAAGAGGCAATGTAGAAGGCAGAGATGGTCAGTTTCCAGAGTGAGGATTAGCAACTACAGAGAGAGCCTCAACTTTGTTCAATGTCCAGACGGGCAGCGTCTCCAGGAAGTAACTGTGTCTGTCTTTTCCAGTGCTACATGTTCCACATGTACGTCGGGGTACGTGCTGGAGGGGGTATCGGCGATGAAATCGAAGACCCAGCAGGCGATGAATATGAGATCTATCGAATCATCTTTGACATCACCTTCTTCTTCTTCGTGATTGTCATTCTCTTGGCCATAATTCAAGGTGAGCATCCTCCTTACTGGAGTTCAAGAGGATCTAGAATTTGAGCCATTTATTGTTCAAGTTAACACTTAAGGGCAGGTCAGAATGTCAAGTGCTATCTGTAAAAAGGCAACGAGAACTTTTCTGTTCAGTGTTTCTCCATTAGAAATCTATAGGGGGGGATCAAAGGGGGCCCTGGTAAAGGGGAAGACGGATACAGATTTCTTTGGACTCTTTTCCCATTACCTAATGGAAAGAGCACTTTCTTCGCTGTGACTTTCTGCCCTGCCACTTATTAACTTTATAATGTTGGGTGGGTGAGCCATTTAACTCCTTTTGAGGGGCGCCTGGGTGGCTCAGTCGGTTAAGCGGCTGACATCGGCTCAGGTCATGATCTCGCGGTCCGTGAGTCCGAGCCCCGCGTCGGGCTCTGTGCTGACAGCTCAGAGCCTGGAGCCTGCTTCAGATTCTATGTCTCCCTCTCTCTGCCCCTCCTTTGCTCGCACTCTGTCGTTCTCAAAAATAAACATTGGGGCGCCTGGGTGGCTCAGTCGGTTAAGTGTCCGACTTCGGCTCAGGTCATGATCTCGCGGTCCATAAGTTCGAGCCCCGCGTCGGGCTCTGTGCTGACAGCTCAGAGCCTGGAGCCTGTTTCGGATTCTGTGTATCCCTCTCTCTCTGACCCTCCCCCATTCATGCTTTGTCTCTTTCTGTCTCAAAAATAAAACATTAAAAAATTTTTTTAAATAAACATTAAAAAATTTTTAATTTTTTTTTTTAAAAAAGAAGTGATGTACATATGAGTACTCAGCACAGTATCTGATGCCTCATAAAGAATCCTAAGGCTATCATTGTTGAGTACCTTCTATGTGCCTGGCACATGTTATTAACTCATTTTACCTTCATACACCCGTGAAAATAGTGGTGTTATTTACATTTGAAGAAACTGAGCCATAATACGTCTAAGTAACTTGGCCAAAGTGCACAGTCAAGAAGTGTCAGGGCTGGAATCCAAACCCAGGTTTCTGGACCCAGAGCCCTCAGTTGAAACCAGAGAGCCATCAGGGTGCCTGGGTGGCATGGTTGGCTGAGTGTCCAACCCTTGGTTTTGGCTCAGGTCATGGTCTCATGGTTTCCTGAGTTTGAGCTCTATTGGGCTCTGGGCTGACAGCACAGAGCCTGCCTGGGATATTCTCTCTGTCTCTCTGTCTCTGTCTCTCTCTGCTCCTCCCCCACTAATGCTGTCTCTGTCTCTCTCAAAAATAAATAAGTTAAACTTAAAAAAAAAAAAAAAAACCAGAGAGCCATATTAACGTACCAGTTCTTCCCTTTACCCTAAGGAAACTTGGAATGTGGTGTTCTTCTCCCTCAGAAAAATCACTCTTGTTACCTTTTTCTGCTCATACGTTTATCCTGGCTTGAATTAAATGTCTATAAATGTGTTATTATCCTCTAAGCTCTGCAGGCACAAAAGAGTACTTTTTGTTTCCAGTAAAGTACATGAACAAGTCGACAAGATTCATAATCCATCCTTTTGTCTTTACTGAGTGTAACAATAACATATTTTATAAGAGAGCAAACTCATAAAACACTCGGAAAAAGATGTGCAGCCAGTAAGTCACAGGAGGAAAACGAGCGGAGAGGAAACAACGCGGTGCAGTTAGCTCCTGGCTGACACAGTTAATAACAGGCCAGCAAGTTTACTTGTGAGGAACACGTAACGAGAATGAGTGGAGGCAGATTCCTGAGTTCATATGGTGACGTTTGATTTCCAAATCGGTACTTGAAAATGTTATCAGTAGACTTTCCTGCGCTTTGCCACCAGAAATCTCTATTGCTCTTTCTTGGAACAACGTGGCGGCTAACATACCAGGTGCATGTGCCGTGGTAATGAGCGGTTTTTCCTGCCCTGTCACTTCGTTTTGAAACCCCCTTCTCAGGGACGGTGTAAGCACAGTACCCGCTGTGCTTCTGCCCCCAAGAGATAATGCTGCTGCCCTAGGAGGAGTATCAAGTGTGTGCCCACTCACGACTTCTCCCAACCTGGCTGTACGTTTTCTCTTTCCTTGGGAGGACTAGCCACGGGGCTGTGAGCTTCATTATTATTCTCTGGTTGCTAAAGATTCGAGTGTGTTTTTATTTAACACCAGGTTTAATTATTGATGCTTTTGGAGAGCTAAGAGACCAACAGGAGCAAGTCAAAGAAGACATGGAGGTGAGTCTTGCCGTGTCTGACTCAGCTGTGTTGTTGTTGTTGTGGGCACTCATTTCTCCTACTGTCTTTATCAAAGAATCACGGCCGTGGGAGAAAGTAGGAAAAGGGCATGAGCAATGTGTGACTTCCTCGGCCCGTTTTCCATCCGCGCCACGCATATCGTGTGGTAGGCGGGAAACATGGCGGACGCCGGGGGCGTGCAAACAGTAATGTCTCCTGCTCCCTGAGGAGAACCACCCATTCAGAATGATGGATTCACTGACAAATAAGTAAACAGGAAATTGCAGAGCGGGGTGTTGAACCCTTTATAATAACTCATTGCAGAGATGTATAGTGTAACGTACAGCCTGTGGAAAATCAGAAACGGGTTTTAAGTAAGGTGATGGGGTCTGGCAGTGCATTAGCAACTACCAAGATCAGGGGCAGGGAAGTGGGCTGGGAGCATGTTTTAGGCAGGAGATGATGACGTCCACCGAAGATGTGGGAACCAGATGGATTCAAGCGGTACTTAGGAGCTGGCATGACAAGCAGCGGGTGATTGTCCAGATGCAGAGGTGAGGTGTTTGAGCAAGCGGGGACGCTACCCAGGTTTCCAGAGTCACAGCGATAAGTAACACAGAGGAGGGGCAGGTTCGTGGGTGAAGCTGCGAAGCATGAGCCCGTTTAGTCAAGACATCAAATGGTATAAAGACCTGTTGCCTTTCTGAATGTGGCCTTCCTGCTGTCCACAGTTGTTGATCAATAAGGCAGAGGGAACTGAATAAATTATCTTAATCATCTTGAGTCCAGGCCCTAGAATCTAAGGCATCATAAATATGCCTCCGATGGCATTAAACAGTTGCTAATTTGCAAGCAGGATGAACATCTGGAGCCACACGAGGGCAATAACTATCACAACTGCTTGAGTTGATACATGTGAAATTCACATAATGAAACGGGAGGCCTGCTTCTCCTTAGCTTTCGTGTGCTGGTCCTGCACACCACGGACCTAAGCAGGTGCTGCTCTGAGAGATCTGGTTAGAACAAACAAGGGGCACAAAGAGCAGGCACCTCATTCCTGGAGTAGAAAGTTCTGATGATGAATGTTCATTGGTTAATTCTGCACCCGTGGCGGACCCTCTCTCAGTCATTGATCGAACACCCCACAGCTTGATATGTGATTTGGCTCTCTCCAGATGGGAGTAGTCTGGACCTTTCCCCCCTCCCCTGGGTCATCAGACTTTGTTCCAGTAGGTACCAAGCTGGTGGTTTCAGCTGAGGGCACATTGAGTCCCATCTACATAACTTGAGTTAATGTCATGAACAAGACTGATGGCTAAGTCTGGGCACTCTCACTTAAGCTGGAGGAAATAAGGAAAAGACAGTGCTTTTCAGCCATCGTGATCCTGTACGCTTCTTCCTACATGTGAACTTGTTGCTGGTACCTATGTCATTTAAACCTCCAGCCAGATATAGTTGTGGCAACAGGTAAATTAGCGTTCATGTGTTTGGCACAGCCTTCTGTCGTGATCTTCTACAAACATCGAGTAAGCACAGCAGCTGCCCCCTAAGTGGCGAGTTGTGTGTTCCTTTGTTTTGCTTTCTGAAATCTGACACGTAAATATTTCCCTTTGTCTTCTAGACCAAATGTTTCATCTGTGGGATAGGCAACGATTACTTCGACACAGTGCCACATGGCTTTGAAACCCACACTTTACAGGAACACAACCTGGCCAATTACCTGTGAGTGTGCCTGACTCAGACTCTCCAGCCCCTCCTTATACCCGCCAGTGAGTGCCCCCCTGTTAGCAAGCTTGAGAAGCAGAAGAGACATAGCTTCCTTTCTTTATACTGTTGAACTCAGGCTTCGTCTATCTCTCTGAGAGAAAGACCCACAGCTAGCAGTCCCCTTGTCCTCAGGAGGTATGTGTATCTGGTATGCGGTGTGGTATCAGACGGGTATGTGATAAGAAAAGAACTTGCAGCCCTTCATGTGAATGATACCTTCTAGAACACGAAATGGAAAGGTGGAAAATGATAAGTGAAATACATCCTCAGCCTCTCAGAGAGCCTTGGCCGTGTTTCCCATTTCAAGAAGGCAGACTCCAGATGCCTCCTAGGGACTCGGGAATCTCCATCTTCATTTTCTGAGGACGTACAGATCTCTTTAGGCCCAATTATCCTCTTTAGGCACGGTGTTCTAACATGATTCAAAGTTGCATTTTTTTTAATACATAGAAATCTGGCTGTTGCTGTAGGACTAGCCCAAGCTGCAGTTTGCTAAAAAATTATTCTTGGTTTCTAACCCAATTTTGCTATCAAACAGAAGAGAGGCAGAGTAGCACTGTAGCAAAAAGAAAAGAAAAAAGCAGGCTTCGGCATTCACAACTGTGGGACATTAGGCAAGTTATTTAAACTTTTTAATCCCTGCTTTTCTAAATGGGGATTGTGATTCCTGCCCCATGAGTGGCTAAGTGCGATCTGACACGAAACCTGATGTACAGCAGCTCCCGAGAGGTATAACTTGATCTGCGCACGCCCACATTGTAGCTACTTTGAAAACGTACTTTTTAAAAATGGTTAAGCTTTTGGTTCCTGTGGCGTCTTTTGCCTTGCAGTTTTGATACGTTTCTCCGCTCTGCCAACAGTGTGCAGTTAGCCCGTAGCCAGATCAGAAGTATCTGTGAACGCTGACATTTCCATACAACCCATTTCTGATTCGTCTCTCTGTATCTGTAGGTTTTTTCTGATGTATCTCATAAACAAAGATGAAACAGAGCACACGGGACAGGTAGGTAAACAGCGACCATACACTGTCTTCTGAAAGAAGTGACAGAGAATATGGACATGGTGGGGAAAATGTGTGCATTAAACCTGAAGAGTTGGGATTACTTTCAGATATAGTATCTTAACAAAAAATTCCTGTTATCCCAGACGAGCGGGCAAAGATTGCCTTTGTCGAGAAAGTAAAATCGTAAGTTCACGTAAAAAATGTAAGCTTTTAATTAGCTGAAAACGCAGGGCTTTGTGTTCTGATAAGTATAATGCCCTTGATTGCTTAATCAGATAGCAGATGGTTTCAGATGAGTTCCAGCCCACAATATTAGGATCAATTAAAAATAATTGTGTATGAAATATCTACGGTTCTCCTTAAGTATTTGAAATTCTCCCTCCACAAATATTCACCTCCGATTGTTAGCAGTTTGAATTTGAAGGATACAATTAATATTTCCTTAAGAGAACCCATAAAATCATATGCCACAAATAGTGTTTTTAATCATTATTGTATTATGGTCCAGATGAAGATGGATTATTAATAGAAATATGAGGTCTGGTATAGCTAGGCACTCTCTAGATGAATTTGGGCTTTTCGAATCAGGTAATTATGTGTACTTACACAGTTACATGGGTATGTGATATATATATGCAACAAATGTGTGTTTTTATCTTGTATTTTGTGGTAATGCACAGATCCTGGGGAAAGACATGATGTTAATACATTTCCTTTACGTTGACAGGAATCTTATGTCTGGAAGATGTATCAAGAAAGGTGCTGGGAATTCTTCCCAGCAGGGGATTGTTTCCGGAAACAGTATGAAGACCAGCTAAATTAAACTCAGACTCTGGTCACCTCTGAAAACCAAAACATACACATTCACTCTTTCTGTTTCGGTCTCTGTCTCTCTCTGACTCTTTCTCTCTGCTCTCTTGGAGACATCCTGCTGAATTTGTGAATTGCCAGCATTATATGCTTTCTGGGAGCAGTGAACTCTGTTTCTGAAGACCCGACTGTGCTTTCCCCCCCCACCTTGTGTATTTTCTTTGAGAATAAAGACTGAAGAATATTCTAAATTCATACACAGACAACATAGGAACTCTGGAAAGGACACCATTTCGGACACTCTCAGTCATAACGCAAATGGACCGATTTCCTTCTGAGACTCCTGGAAGTCCCCTTGAGCTATGGGACAGTCACAGAGACGCGTGACAGCCACACTCATCCGGCCCCTTTATTTCACCATCCTGAGAGGAACTCTCTAATGGTCACAGAGCACTGTAGCACTTAAGAGATTGCCGTGGACACCACTTACGAAGGGAAATAGTGCCTTACTATATGTGGGTTGAGCTATGCAGAAGATGTGTGCATGAAAAAAACCATCTTTATTTTCTTCATGTCGATCTTTTTTTTCTCAGATTGATTTTGTGGGTTTTTTTTTTCCTTTATTCTTTTCTCTGGTGGGGGAGGGTAAGAAAAGCAGTTTGCGTGCACCTTTCTAAAAAAAAAAAAAAAAGACGGGTGGCCTGTCTCAGGACGAGAGGAGGCTCTTCTCATTCACTAAATTCACATTTACCCTCCCCATGTGATCGTGCTCTTATTTTGGTAATGCTCTGGTGCAACACTGCGACTTTATGAAATCTTTGTATGAAAACACAAAGACTGCAAAAAAAAAATACACTTTCAAAAGAAATAATTCATTGCATGTTTATTATGCAAGTTTAAAAGAACAAAGAAAACCTCCAGAAGCAAGTTGATGAACGTGAGAGACCTTTCATGATAATTCTACTCATAGTAATAAAGTGTCGTGGGCTTAATTGTATATTTGGAGCCAGTGTCATCCACCAACAATGTGATACGTTATGAACTTGACAGTAGTTTTGGGTTTTTCTCTTTCTTTTGGCCACCTGTGATCAGTTGCTGATTAAGGACTTCTCGTCCGGCCATTTTTTTAATATCAAAGCTGAAGCAATATCCATTCAGGGAGTTCATCAGATGCATCAAAAACCACGGGTGATAATTACCAGTCACTCCATTTTGAGTCCTTTTAAATGTAATGCTTATCTTTACAAATAAAAAGACAGATTCAGAATGGAAGCAAGATCATTTTGCAAACATTGGAGCTCTTTTATTACAAGTCTGCTTGTTAATTTTAGAATTGGAAAACTGCTCTGATTAAACTATTTAACTAACTTTCTCACTCTCTTCTTTCTCCATTTCATGTATAGTTGAGAGGCATTATAAAACCTTGAGCTGTTAACTTGAGAGGGGTCTGGGGCAATGCAAACCCTGCCCTATGGCCTTTAATGCCTTCAGATTTCCTTGTGGCCCAGCAAGTTTGCTGCCTTTATGATGACAGAAACTCAGAGTCAGCAGGCAGTTTGAACCACCTAGCCTCACCCCTGCCCTTTCCCTGACTCGGGGACATCAGGAGTTCGTTAAAACCACCAATTACAGAAGGATCACTGTCTCCCAAATCATTTAATTTTTATACAGCTTTCATTCTAGAAGGTTCTTCCTTGCTCAGGGCAGTTTTTTCCCCCTGTAATAGTACGGATTCATTTTCTGCCTTCATATGAAAGAGAACCGGTACACTAACTAGCAAGCGGTGTTATTAGATACTCAGACACTAATCGAACATTCGCCGTGTTCCAAGCCCTGGGCTGGGTATCACCTGTCATTTTTCAACTTGTTGACGCAACATGAGAGCTATGGTACCTAGAGTTTGCATTTGTCTTTTGGGATCATTTTTATTTGGGAGAAGGAATAGAGTCAATTCAACCACACCATGGGAATTCCCAAGCCTGCCCAGGGAGGTGATCTTATGTTCTGAGGTGTCTGAATAAAATAAATCAGATCAGCTCCATAAAACATCAAAAAGCATGTTCCCCTTTGCCACAAAACTGCAGAGGAAGCATACAGTGAAAAGGAATACATATTTCTCCAGGACATAAAATCTGATAGATTTGGGTCTTCATGCATAAAGCAAAGTCAGATTTGATGTGAAACAACAGTACAGGTGAGAGGTGAGAGAACAAATCCCTACTCATCTCCTGGCCTGGATTTTGCAGACTTGTTGACTCTCCTAATCACTCCTGGCTTTAGTGCCTGGGAAGGTGACAGTGCTCACAGAGAAACAGAAAAAGGCTGAATTCTGGAAAAAGAGCTTCCTCCACCCTTGAACTTTGGGCATCGGCGTTGGAGGAAGAGTAAGGGAGCAAAGCCAGTCACTTTAGAAAGCCACCCACTGCCCAGCCTTACTGTGGCTGACACTTAGAGGAGATCACCTCTCTATTCCCTTCTCAAGTCCTCAAGAGAAGAGGGGCTTTTATGTATCAGCATTAATTCTCCCAGGAAATGTCACATGAATCTCAAACAACGTGGCTCACCACTTCTCTGATTAAACTCTGGACTGATGGACTCAAACTCAAGAAATGTCATCCCTTTCGAGATTTTGTATTAGACAATCATTCAAACATTCACAAAATAATGTCTGCATATTTCTGTTTTAACACAGACATTTTTCTGCCATTCTTAATTCCCCTCTCTCTGTCTCTCTCTTCCCAGAAATCTCTCTTGATCCTACTCCATTAAATACATTTAGAATCATGGTTGAAGATTTCCAGATGCACTAAATGGTACTTAGTCCGTGGACTGATCGTCATTTTTCTCACATAGAAGAGGCAGTTCTTAGTTCCTCAAAACCTTATTTAAAAGTCATATTGTAATGAAAATTACATTTTTTGCCATTGCAAAGGCATAGCTGTGAAAATGATTTTTTTTTCTTTTCACTATGTTGCTTTACTGGGGAAGTGTTCCTGTTTTCTTAAACTCCAATTTTCTGGGTGAATATACCAATATGGCCTCCCTCCCCTTTGCTAAAAAGGGCTTTAGGTGGCCATCAGTGTGGCCAGTGCCTCGTTTACTCAGGACACAGTAAAGGAGAACTTTAAACAAATGTGTTTAGTACATTTACCAAGCATGGAATTCATGTAAACTTGACATGGATACGTTTGGACAGTTAGACATTCTCCAAATTATTTTATAAATATTGTATGGTGAAGAGGATGACCTCCCTATCACCTTACTGGTGAAGTTTCTATCTAACATTCTGAAATAGCTGTGACAAAACCTGGAAAATATCATCTCACATTGGTACAAGTGCATGGATGGCACCTGGGTTTTTTAATAGCCATAAATGTAACACATTTTTAATAGTTATTTATTTTGAAAGAGAGCAGGGAAGAGGGAGAGAGAGAATCCCAAGCAGACTCTGTGCTGTTAGCACGGAACCCAACATGAAGCTCAGTCTCATGAACTGTGAGATCACGACCTGAGCTGGAATAGAGTCGGGTGCTTAACCAACTGAGCCACCCTGCCCCTGATTACACATTTCTCTTTTTTAAGTTTATTTTGAGAGTGTGAGAAAGAGTGTGCATGTGCAGGGGAGGGGCACAGAGAGAGAGAGAGAGAGAGAGAGAGAGAGAGAGAGAGAGAGAGAGAAATCCCAAGCAGGCCCCACAATGTCAGCACAGAACCCAATTCCGGGCTCAAACTCACAAACCCTGAGATCATGACCTGAGCCAAAATCAAGAGTCAGATGCCAAACAGACTGAGTCACCCAGGCGCCCCAACACATTTCTTAATAGGACAAGGTCAGAACCCATCATATCATCTAGACTTCTAGTATTCAACTGTGTAGCTAATATGAGTGCTAAACAGCTGAGTAAGTCCTTAAAGTTCCATGTTCCCAAAATGGCAGAGTATTTATAATGTCACAACTCAGTATAGTGAGCAGAAGCACTATTCTCTTCGTATGTATGACATTCAAGGCTTTCTAGAACATTCGCGCTGGAAAGGATTTGAGCAATCATGTTTCGGATGAGCAATCTAGGCAGGTTAAATGCCTTTGCAGAAGTGCCCGGTTCAGTGGGAGAGCTGGAGCTTTCTCTAAAAAGCCAAGTTTCTGTTTAAATTTTTTCCTATTGTGGTCAGATTGGCTTGAAAAGTAACAGGCACTTTATGACCCAGCAGAAATGAAGCAGGAAAGCAGGTAGTTACAAAAGCTTTGATGAAATGTCACTGGTACTCACCTTCTGCGTCTTTGATAAGGGGAATTCTGGAAGTGATTATCAAATGAAGAGCTGGTGTCAAAATGCACGATTTCTGAAAAAAAGAAACAGCATCAATTTTAATCCAAGACAGGAGGTGAAGTTTCATTCACCTCAATATTTTATTTCAGTATCTACCTCACTTCTTGATGGAGTTCTACTGAATGTTTCCTTGGTTTTCCTAATGGTCCATAAGTTACTTAATTGTGGCTAAAAGATCTGGACCCAGTTGTAATATTCATCATGATTAAAATACTTTGGATTCATGGGCACCTGGGTGACTCAGTTGGTTAAGCATGTGATTTCGGCTCAGGTCATGATCTCACACTCCATGAGTTTGAGCCCCAAGTCGGGCTCTGCGCTGACAGCTCAGAGCCTGGAGCCTGCTTCGGATTCTGTGTCTCCCTCTCTCTCTGCCCCTCCCCGACTCACACTCTGTCCCTCTCTCTGTCCAAAATAAAAATAAACATTAAAAATTTTTTAAAAAATAATTTGGATTCATATTTTCTTAAACATTTTGGATATCCTCAGTTGAGGAAAGTTTTAGGGAATCAAAGAAATCGTACGTGTTAGCACAACAGTGTTTTAATGGCAAAAGTGTTTTAATGGCAAAGGAGCAACGGATTTCCCCGTCTTGTCCACCATCTCCCACACACCCACAGTGTTCCAATTCCTACCACACATCATAAAATTTATTTTTCAAGAAATTTGTAAGTGTGATCTATGTGTCCTCCCTTTGCATTAAGTGTGGCTAAATGGGCCTTTCAATTTTTGTCTGTAGAGAAAAAATTTATAGAGACCTGGCTAACATTACTATTATAAAGTGTAATGCTTCTAACATGAACAATACTATATTAACACACAAGTAGAAACACTAGCATTAATAACTTTTTTCAAAAGATCACCAGACCTGGAAGTTATTGTACATTGTAGTTTGAATCACTCACCTGCAGTTTTCAACCTAATTTCCAAAATCGTGTTAACATTAGGTAGACCTAATATTTTATATGCAAATTCAGAAATATAGGAAGATATAATGTCACGAAGAAAAGTAATGGATGATCTTAAGATGTCATATTCTTTACTCGCAGAAAGAGAAACTGGAGATATCTATTTAGCTTTTTATATTAGGACCAAGCTAAGGGCCTTCCTCCCACATAAAATAAAGATGAATAGAGCAGAAGCCTAGGCAAGATATTATATTATAAATTAATAAAAATTCATAGCCAGATGATTGTCATTTTATTCTTTATTTTTATGTATACAGAAGAGAAAAAATTATTTAAGCAGTTTTTCACCAGTGAGATAAACTGCTAGAAACTCTTTATCATTTTGTTTGAAGAATATAAATCATGAAATGACTGCATATAAAATGTCATGAAGGCTAAGTTTAGAATGAGCTGTGGAAGGATGCTACACACAAAAAATAATTTATATTCTATACGAGGCATAATGTCAGGAAAGGAACGACATTATTTATGCTGGCTAGTGACTACATGCTATTGTCACAGCCTGGGTTCTCCAGAATGCAGCCTGCAGCAAGGATGGAGGTGATTATGCTTTATCAGGAGAGCCAAGCAACAAGGGTGAGTCAGGGAAGGATGTGTAGCAATGCAAACTAATGCATGCAGGCAATGGCTGTGCCCCGTCACAAGCAAGGAAGAGAAAAAGGTACCACACAGGTGTGTCTAGTTGTCATGCTGGGACCTCCCATGACATTCTGTGAAAACAAATTGTATGTTACAATAGTCCAAGGGAAGGAGATAGGGCAGGGAGTGAATCTGTCATTTCTCCTCATCTCTTGTTTCCCATTGGTCAGAATTCACTTTGAGGTGTATCAAGTACCCTTCCATCTGCCAGACTGAATCCTCTGGCCTGTAAGACCCCACCCTGAATATCAGATCCATACACTGTAGTGGGCAGGTGGATCCAAGCTGGCAGGTAGGAAGTGGGGCCGCTTAGCTCGAGTGTGGGAGGGCCCAAAGTGTCAAGAGCAAGAGGTTGGTCAGCCTTTGACCAAGGAGAAAGCAGAACTGTGAGGGCCCAAAAATGTTTTGTGGTGCAGGAGGCTGAGGCAGAACCAAAGGCTGGAGACCCCAGAAGCAAGTAGCATGAAAGAAATCTGAACATGTGCATGAGGTTTGAGTCTGATACAAGTGTCTACCGTGTAAGTTTTCATTTGATTGTTGGACACTTGAAATATTTAATAATCAAAAACGAAAGACAAGGAAAAAGTAGCTTCGAGGCGTGGTTAATCATGGCCTCATGCTAACAGGTCACAGAAAAAGAACAAAGTTTTCTTAACATTTACGTTACTTTCATGTTCTCCAACAAGGAGAATGGTTCAGTTAATTATTGAATGAAAGCATAGATGGTCTGCTCATCAAATCTGAAAAATACAAGTCTTTAAAATGTGAGAGGAAAAAGAAACCTTTTTTGTTCCCAAAAGTTAATGACCACTTTTCAGAAGTAATATATAGACGTATTTCTTTCTAATGGCCTTTTAAAAAAAGTTTTTGAGAGACAGAGAGAGAGAGGCAGAGAGAATCCCAAGCAGGCTCTGCACTGTTAGCACACACACAGCCCAACGCGGGGCTCAATCTCACAAACTGTGAGGTCATGACCTGAGCCGAAATGAAAAGTCGGATGCCTAACTGAGCCACCCAGGCACTCCACTGGATGGCCTTTTGATACTTCTGCCCAACAGTGATTTGGGCAAACTTGGGAGGTGTTACTCCCCTGAGAAGTATTTAAGTAGAGACTATATGGCAATTTTTCAGTCTTCCTAGGAAAGATTCTCTCAGTATAGGAGCATAAATCATCTGGAAATTGGTAAGTATTTCAGATTCCTCAGCCATGCCCCCAAATATTCTGATTTGGAAGGTCTGATAAGGCCAGGGAGTCTGTATCTCGAATCAGTATCCAGTCTTCACTAATACACAGTACTTGCGATAAGTGGTTCACTGACTACAGTTTAAGGGAACGTTGCATTAATGATCTTGAAGTCCCTAAAGTCATATGACTATGTGACAAGGACATGATGCATTGGCCTTCAGTGTGATGTGTTAGAGCACGAACCTGAGAGTCAGGTGATCTGGATTTGAGCCCCAGCTCTAGAACTTACCAGCCATATATATTTGATAAATTTATTAACTTGCATTGATGAATTCATTTAACCTGGCTAAGGCTTGATTACTTTTTCTGATATTAATGGCAGAATTCTGAGGATCAAAGTTTATGCAAAGATTAAGAATTGAATAACACGATTCAAAGCAAGGGACTTGACATTATTAACTTGCGCAATGTAACAAAATGAGATTTGTGCAAGAGATAACCACCCCTAAACCTAAAGTTTTCCTAAGACTAAGGGAAATTATCAGTTCAGTGTATTCATAATTGTACAATTCAGTGCCTTAACTTTTGAATAGTTGCCTCATTGAGCAATCTAGAATGGTGCATTTTCTCTGTAATTCTGATAGTTTAGTTGTTTCTACTTTATTCTCTGTGCTTGTAAAAGAGAATAGATTTTATGTTTATTATCTCATTATTTTTTAATTATTTAATGTTTAGTTTTTGAGACAGAGTGTCAGTGGAGGAGGGGATGGGAGAGAGGGAGACACAGAAGCTGAAGCAGGCTCCAGGCTCTGAGCTGTTGTGACAGCACAGAGCCTGATGTGGGGCTCTAACTCACACACCACGAGATCATGACCTGAGCCGAAGTCGGACACTCAACAAACTGAGCCACCCAGGCACCTCTCATTTCATGTCTGTTTATAGGATTCCGGTTGTTTCTCTGAGAAAGTACTAAAAGGGTAAGTAATATTAGGTTTCCAGGGAACCTGAGTCCATCCAGGTCCAAGATCAAAAAGCAGTCAATTATTGACCACTTGCTTTGAATTTCATTTTTGGCTGTAATACTGGATAAAAGGACCACTAAGGAAAAAGGAATCAGCAAGTCCTTTGTTAAAGGTCATAAGTTGGAAGGAAGGTGAGCAGATGGGAATGATGACCCTGTTTCTTCCCAACCCTGATATAAAAATCAAAAGGCTAAAAGCTGATTAGGAACTAGAGAATAGGGACCATGATTATAAGGACTTTTCCACTTTTGCACATTTGTCATTATTGTTAGCCCTGTCTGCCATTTTGCCAATTGAAACAAAAATTCTAGTAAAAGTTGGAAATATTTCAAAAAGAATAAGTAAAATTGAACATAGCAAAATTTATGGATGTAGCTAAAGCAATAAGTAGAGGCACATTTATAGCTTAAATGCCTGTGTATTTATAAGGTTTAAAATCAATTGTGCAGGTTTCTATATTTAGAAATTAGAATAGAAATAAGAAATTAAACCCAAAGTAAGTAGAAGAAAGATGTGAGCTGAAATCAATAAAATTAAAAAAAAAAATAAAGAGTAATGAGGCCAACATTGGTTTTTTGAAGGGGATAAAAAAAAAAAAAAGGTTGATAAATCCATAGCAACACTGTTTAAGCATGAAAAAAGGGGAAGAGAAAAGCATGATTAATATCAGGAATGAAAGAAAGGATATCACTCTGGATACTGTAGATGTCCATAGGACATTATGTACTATCAACAACTATCTGACAATAAACTTGACACTTTAGTTTTTCTAAAATGAAACGGACAGATTCCTGAAAAACACAATACCATACTGACAAAATGGCTAAAAAATGTAAGTAGCCCTAAATTTACTGAAGTCACTGGATTTGTTATAAAAATTATTCCTTAAAAAGTGGTTGTACTGGTGAATTCTACCCAACTGTGTGTCTTCCTTACTATTTCAAGTGTCCTTTTGTTCTCGTTTCAATTATTCTTGCATAAGAAGAGCCTTTCTATATAGTTCAAAGATGGTCAGCAATGAAGTAACCATGTCCTTGACTTTGTGATTGTTACAGGGGTAGGTAGTTGACTAAAGATAAAGATGGTCCATCAGAAGTAAGCTTGGGTCTCTTATTGGATAGTTATGGGACTTGATATGATATATCCCCTTGGCTAGGAATCCCTTGTATCTGAATGACAAGCACTGAGCTCTCACGGTTCAGACAGACATTTTGCTACTGCAAGAGAAGGCAGTCCAAGAATGATGCTGACAGAAGGGAAAGGCAGAAGGAAGAAGCACAGAGAAATGGAGCTATGTTCCTAATACCATCATGAACATCTAGACTACACGGTCATCAGAAGCCTGCCATACATTTCTTCATTTATAGAAAACACTAACATTTTCATTACTGCTTAACCTGGTTTGAACTAATTTTCTGTTCCTCGCAGTAAGAAGTGTTGAACAAATCCTACATTTGGACCATGTTTAAATCACTAAAACTTCAAAATGTTTTAATCTATAATACAGCAAGCCCCCCCATCCTCATTTATTATCTTTCCCCAAACTCTCGATTTCTCTAAGGCTTTCTTTTCAGATAAGACCTAAATCATTTTCATGAGTTCCAAAAAATAATGCCTATTGGAGTTTTGATTATAATTGTGCTAAAATTATTGATTATAGAAAGTTGACATCCTTATAGTTATCAAACTAGAAACATGTTGGATGTTCAGTTTGTTTATTTTGTCTTCAAACTGAGTGGCTTAAACAGAAATTTATCTTGTCAGTTCATTCTGAAATCACACTTCCCCTTAAAGCTGTGAGGGACAGTGCCCTATGCCTGTCCCATGCCTCTCTCACCCAGCTGCCCATGGTTGCTGGCGATCTTTGATATGGCATCACTATGTCAATGCAACTTTAACCTCCACATAGCATTTTCCCTGTGTGCATGTCCATATTTCCTTTTTATTATAAGGTCACCCATCATTCTGGATTAGGGCCCACCCACTATAATGATCTCATTGTAATTTGATTACCTCCTTAAAGGCCCCATCTCAAAAAAAGGCCACATTATGAGGTACTGGGGGCTAGGGTACCAACATATCTTTTGTTAACAGGAACACAATTTAACCCATAACAGTCCTGAAATAATGATTTTTGATTTCTTCATCTAGATCAGTATTTCTCAAACTGATCTTCAAGGATATAATCGTTGGTGTCAGTGAATTCTTTATAAAAATTTAAATTTTAATATTTCATTTCAAACTCAATATAAATCAACTATTTAAGATAGTGCTGGTTAACTTCCCTTACTCAAAACAATAGCATCACCTTGTCTAAGTTAACTACACGTTGCCAGGAGTCCAAGGGGGCCTTTGGTGGTTAGTGTTCCGTGCAAAGAGAACCAGAGAAGGAGGAAAGCTGCAGAGAAAGAAAGCTCTGAAGGTGCATGGAGGGTCCCCTCCAGTCTTTAACTGGGTAAGGATCAACAGAGGCCCGTGATGAAAATACCTGAGGTCAGGAAAAGAAACATCTGAAAGAATTTCCTCAGGCTGAAGGCAGAAAAGAGACTCGTCAGAAGAGAATGTTTAGAGAGATTGAAAGCATGGCAAGAATTTAAACCAGTGGTGCTGGCTTTTAAAATTTTTCTTCTAAAATTAAAAAAAAAAAAAAAAAAAAAAAAAAGGGGGG
>NW_024412747.1:1979373-1998219 GCF_014898765.1 Herpailurus yagouaroundi | reverse complement strand
TGTTTTTAAGAGTCTCTTATGGTTTGGCTACCTCCCTCTCTTTTTTTTCCTTCCCTTCCCCCAAGGTCCTCTGTTAAGTTTCCCAGCATCCACATAAGGGTGAAAACATATGGTATCTGTCTTTCTCTGTAGGACTTATTTCACTTAGCATAACACTCTCCAGTTCCATCCATGTTGCTACAAAAGGCCAGATTTCATTCTTTCTCATTGCCAAGTGGTATTCCATTGTATATATCAACCACAATTTGTGTCCATTCGTCAGTTGATGGACATTTAGGCTCTTTCCACAATTTGGCTATTGTTGAAAGTGCTGCTGTAAACATTGGGGTACAAGTGCCCCTCTGCATCAGCACTCCCATATTCCTTGGGTAAATTCCTAGCAGTGCTATTGCTGGGTCACAGGGTAGACCTGTTTTTAATTTTTTGAGGAAACTCCACAGTTTTCCAAAGTGGCTGCACCGGTTTACATTCCCACCAACAGTGCAAGAGGGTTCCCGTTTCTCCACGTCCTCTCCAGCATCTATAGTCTCCTGATTTGTTCATTTTAGCCACTCTGACTGGCATGAGGTGGTATCTCAGTGTGGTTTTGATTCATATTTCCCCGATGAGGAGCGACATTGAGCATCTTTTCATGTGCCTGTTGGCCATCCGGATGTCTTCTTTAGAGGAGTGTCTATTCATGTTTTCTGCCCATTTCTTCAGGATTGTTTGTTTTTCGGGTGTGGAGTTTGGTGAGCTCTTTATACATTTTGGATACTAGCCCTTTGTCCGATAGGTCATTTGCAAATATCTTTTACCATTCTGTTGGTTGCCTTTTAGTTTTGTTGGTTGCTTCCTTTACAGTGCAGAAGATTTTTATCTTCATAAGATCCCAATAGTTCATTTTTGCTTTTAATTCCCTTGCCTTTGGAGATGTGTCAAGTCAGAAATTGCTGAGAGAGGCAAAGTTTAGAATCCCTGAATCAGGGGATGCCAGGACTTCTGACCAATGGAAGTTTGAGGTAATAAATGAGTGTTGTTTAAAATGCCAAATCTGGGGCGCCTGGGTGGCGCAGTCGGTTAAGCGTCTGACTTCAGCCAGGTCACGATCTCGCGGTCCGTGAGTTCGAGCCCCGCGTCAGGCTCTGGGCTGATGGCTCGGAGCCTGGAGCCTGTTTCTGATTCTGTGTCTCCCTATCTCTCTGCCCCTCCCCCATTCATGCTCTGTCTCTCTCTATCCCAAAAATAAATAAACGTTGAAAAAAAAAAATTAAAAAAAAATAAAAAAAATAAAATGCCAAATCTGTAGTAATTTGTTCTGATACCAAGAGAAAACAAGTACCAGGAGAGACACAGTAAAGTAATAATACAGTGTCTGAGATGATGAGTAGGTGAGATGGAATTAATGAAAGCTTAGACTATAAAAGAAAAGATTAGTGAACTTGAAGAAATAACAGCAAAAAATACTGAAAGTAAGCCATGGAGAGAAAAGAGACTGAAAATGGGGACTTTATTTAAAAAATGAATAGGGACACCTGGATGGCTCAGCTGGTTAAGTGTCCAACTTCAGCTCAGGTCATGATCTCGTGGTTTGTGAGTTTGAGCCCCCATGTTGGGCTCTGTGCTGATAGCTCGGAGCTTGGAGCCTACTTTGGATTCTGTGTCTCCCTCTCTCTCTGCCCCTCCCCCACTCATGCTCTGTCTCTCTCTCTAAAAAAATAAATAAAATAAAATTTAAATAAAATTAAAAAAACAGAAAATGAGTAAATCAGACAAAAAATACACAATCTGTCTCTGTCTCTAAAAATATAAAAATAAAATTTTAAAAAATTAAAAAAAAACAGAAAATTAGTAAATCACACAAAAAATACACAATCTCTCGGAGGAGGAGGGAAGATGGCGGCGTAGGAGGACGCTGGGCTCACCGCATGTCCTGCTGATCACTTAGATTCCACCTACACCTGCCTAAATAACCCAGAAAACCACCAGAGGATTAGCAGAACGGAGTCACCGAGCCAAGCGTAGATGAGAGGCCCACGGAAGAGGGTAGGAAGGGCGGCGAGGCGGTGCGCGCTCCACGGACTGGCAGGAGGGAGCCGGGGCGGAGGGGCAGCTCGCCGGCCAAGCAGAGCCCCCAAGTCTGGCTTGCAAAAAGCGGAGGGGCCTGACGGACTGTGTTCCGACAGCAAGCGCGACTTAGCGGCTGGGAGGTCATAAGTTAACAGCTCTGCTCAGAAAGCGGGAAGGCTGGAGGACAAAGGGAAGGAAAGCTGCTGAGCCCCTGGACGACAGAGCTCAGTTTGGTGGGGAACAAAGGTGCTTGCCAGCGCCATCTTCCCCGCCCATCCCCCAGCCAAAATCCCAAAGAGAACCAGTTCCTGCCAGGGAACTTGCTCGCTGTGCTCAAACACCCAACTCTGTGTTTCTGCGGAGCCAAACCTCCGGCAGCCGATCTGACTCCCTCCTGCTGCCACAGGGCCCCTCCTGAAGTGGATCACCTAAGGAGAAGCAAGCTAAGCCTGCCCCTCCTGCCCCTGTGCACCTTGCCTACCCACCCCAGCTAAGACGCCAGATCCCCAGCATCACAAGCCTGGCAGTGTGCAAGTAGCCCAGACAGGCCACCCCACCCCACAGTGAATCCCGCCCCTAGGAGAGGGGAAGAGAAGGCACGCACCAGTCTGACTGTGGCCCCAGCGGTGGGCTGGGGGCAGACATCAGGTCTGACTGCGGCTCCGCCCACCAACTCCAGTTATACACCACAGCACAGGCACAGGGGAAGTGCCCTGCAGGTCCTCACCACGCCAGGGACTATCCAAAATGACCAAGCGGAAGAATTCCCCTCAGAAGAATCTCCAGGAAATAACAACAGCTAATGAGCTGATCAAAAAGGATTTAAATAATATAACAGAAAGTGAATTTAGAATAATAGTCATAAAATTAATCGCTGGGCTTGAAAACAGTATAGCTGACAGCAGAGAATCTCTTGCTACAGAGATCAAGGGACTAAGGAACAGTCATGAGGAGCTGAAAAACGCTTTAAACGAAATGCATAACAAAATGGAAACCACCACGGCTCGGATTGAAGAGGCAGAGGAGAGAATAGGTGAACTAGAAGATAAAGTTATGGAAAAAGAGGAAGCTGAGAAAAAGAGAGATAAAAAAATCCAGGAGTATGAGGGGAAAATTAGAGAACTAAGTGATACACTAAAAAGAAATAATATACGCATAATTGGTATCCCAGAGGAGGAAGAGAGAGGGAAAGGTGCTGAAGGGGTACTTGAAGAAATAATAGCTGAGAACTTCCCTGAACTGGGGAAGGAAAAAGGCATTGAAATCCAAGAGGCACAGAGAACTCCCTTCAGACGGAACTTGAATCGATCTTCTGCACGACATATCATAGTGAAACTGGCAAAATACAAGGATAAAGACAAAATTCTGAAAGCAGCAAGGGGTAAACGTGCCCTCACATATAAAGGGAGACCTATAAGACTCGTGACTGATCTCTCTTTTGAAACTTGGCAGGCCAGAAAGAGTTGGCACGAGATTTTCAGTGTGCTAGACAGAAAAAATATGCAGCCGAGAATCCTTTATCCAGCAAGCCTGTCATTTAGAATAGAAGGAGAGATAAAGGTCTTCCCAAACAAACAAAAACTGAAGGAATTTGTCACCACTAAACCAGCCCTACAAGAGATCCTAAGGGGGACCCTGTGAGACAAAGTACCAGAGACATCACTACAAGCATAAAACATACAGACATCACAATGACTCTAAACCCATATCTTTCTATAATAACACTGAATGTAAATAGATTAAATGCGCCAACCAAAAGACAGAGGGTATCAGAATGGATAAAAAAACAAGACCCATCTATTTGCTGTCTACAAGAGACTCATTTTAGACCTGAGGACACCTTTAGATTGAGAGTGAGGGGATGGAGAACTATTTATCATGCTACTGGAAGCCAAAAGAAAGCTGGAGTAGCCATACTTCTATCAGACAAACTAGACTTTAAATTAAAGGCTGTAACAAGAGATGAAGAAGGACATTATATAATAGTGACAGGGTCTATCCATCAGGAAGAGCTAACAATTATAAATGTCTATGCGCCGAATACCGGAGCGCCCAAATATATAAAACAATTACTCATAAACACAAGCAACCTTATTGATAAGAATGTGGTCATTGCAGGGGACTTTAACACCCCACTTACAGAAATGGATAGATCATCCAGACACACGGTCAATAAAGAAACAAGGGCCCTGAATGAGACATTGGATCAGATGGACTTGACATATATTTAGAACTCTGCATCCCAAAGCAACAGAATATACTTTCTTCTCGAGTGCACATGGAACATTCTCCAAGATAGATCATATACTGGGTCACAAAACAGCCCTTCAGAAGTTTACAAGAATTGAAATCATACCATGCATACTTTCAGACCACAATGCTATGAAGCTTGAAATCAACCACAAAAAAAAGTCTGGAAAACCTCCAAAAGCATGGAGGTTAAAGAACACCCTACTAACGAATGAGTGGGTCAACCAGGCAATTCGAGAAGAAATTAAAAAATATATGGAAACAAACGAAAATGAAAATACAACAATCCAAACGCTTTGGGACGCAGCGAAGGCAGTCCTGAGAGGAAAATACATTGCAATCCAGGCCTATCTCAAGAAACAAGAAAAATCCCAAATACAAAATCTAACAGCACACCTAAAGGAAAGAGAAGCAGAACAGCAAAGGCAGCCTAAACCCAGCAGAAGAAGAGAAATAATAAAGATCAGAGCAGAAATAAACAATATAGAATCTAAAAAAACTGTAGAGCAGATCAACGAAACCAAGAGTTGGTTTTTTGAAAAAATAAACAAAATTGACAAACCTCTAGCCAGGCTTCTCAAAAAGAAAAGGGAGATGACCCAAATAGATAAAATCATGAATGAAAATGGAATTATTACAACCAATCCCTCAGAGATACAAACAATTATCAGGGAATACTATGAAAAATTATATGCCAACAAATTGGACAACCTGGAAGAAATGGACAAATTCCTGAACACCCACACTCTTCCAAAACTCAATCAGGAGGAAATAGAAAGCTTGAACAGACCCATCACCAGCGAAGAAATTGAATCGGTTATCAAAAATCTCCCAACAAATAAGAGTCCAGGACCAGATGGCTTCCCAGGGGAGTTCTACCAGATGTTTAAAGCAGAGATAATACCTATCCTTCTCAAGCTATTCCAAGAAATAGAAAGGGAAGGAAAACTTCCAGACTCATTCTATGAAGCCAGTATTACTTTGATTCCTAAACCAGACAGAGACCCAGTAAAAAAAAGAGAACTACAGGCCAATATCCCTGATGAATATGGATGCAAAAATTCTCAATAAGATACTAGCAAATCGAATTCAACGGCATATAAAAAGAATTATTCACCATGATCAAGTGGGATTCATTCCTGGGATGCAGGGCTGGTTCAACATTCGCAAATCAATCAACGTGATACATCACATTAACAAAAAAAAAAGAGAAGAACCATATGATCCTGTCAATCGATGCAGAAAAGGCCTTTGACAAAATCCAGCACCCTTTCTTAATAAAAACCCTTGAGAAAGTCGGGATAGAAGGAACATACTTAAAGATCATAAAAGCCATTTATGAAAAGCCCACAGCTCACATCATCCTCAACGGGGAAAAACTGAGAGCTTTTTCCCTGAGATCAGGAACACGACAGGGATGCCCACTCTCACCGCTGTTGTTTAACATAGTGCTGGAAGTTCTAGCATCAGCAATCAGACAACAAAAGGAAATCAAAGGCATCAAAATTGGCAAAGATGAAGTCAAGCTTTCGCTTTTTGCAGATGACATGATATTATACATGGAAAATCCGACAGACTCCACCAAAAGTCTGCTAGAACTGATACATGAATTCAGCAAAGTTGCAGGATACAAAATCAATGTACAGAAATCAGTTGCATTCTTATACACTAACAATGAAGCAACAGAAAGACAAATAAGGAAACTGATCCCATTCACAATTGCACCAAGAAGCATAAAATACCTAGGAATAAATCTAACCAAAGATGTAAAGGATCTGTATGCTGAAAACTATAGAAAGCTTATGAAGGTAATTGAAGAAGATTTAAAGAAATGGAAAGACATTCCCTGCTCATGGATTGGAAGAATAAATATTGTCAAAATGTCAATACTACCCAAAGCTATCTACACATTCAATGCAATCCCAATCAAAATTGCACCAGCATTCTTCTCAAAACTAGAACAAGCAATCCTAAAATTCATATGGAACCACAAAAGGCCCCGAATAGCCAAAGTAATTTTGAAGAAGACCAAAGCAGGAGGCATCACAATCCCAGACTTTAGCCTCTACTACAAAGCTGTCATCATCAAGACAGCATGGTATTGGCACAAATACAGACACATAGACCAATGGAATAGAATAGAAACCCCAGAACTAGACCCACAAACGTATGGCCAACTCATCTTTGACAAAGCAGGAAAGAACATCCAATGGAAAAAAGACAGTCTCTTTAACAAATGGTGCTGGGAGAACTGGACAGCAACATGCAGAAGGTTGAAACTAGACCACTTTCTCACACCATTCACAAAAATCAACTCAAAATGGATCAAGGACCTGAATGTGAGACAGGAAACCATCAAAACCCTAGAGGAGAAAGCAGGAAAAGACCTCTCTGACCTCAGCCGTAGCAATCTCTTACTCGACACATCCCCAAAGGCAAGGGAATTAAAAGCAAAAGTGAATTACTGGGACCTTATGAAGATAAAAAGCTTCTGCACAGCAAAGGAAACAACCAACAAAACGAAAAGGCAACCAACGGAATGGGAAAAGATAGTTGCCAATGACATATGGGACAAAGGGCTAGTATCCAAAATCTATAAAGAGCTCACCAAACTTCACACCCGAAAAGCAAATAACCCAGTGAAGAAATGGGCAGAAAACATGAATAGACACTTCTCTAAAGAAGACATCCGGATGGCCAACAGGCACATGAAAAGATGTTCAGCGTCGCTCCTTATCAGGGAAATACAAATCAAAACCACACTCAGATATCACCTCACGCCAGTCAGAGTGGCCAAAATGAACAAATCAGGAGACTATAGATGCTGGAGAGGATGTGGAGAAACGGGAACCCTCTTGCACTGTTGGTGGGAATGCAAATTGGTGCAGCCGCTCTGGAAAGCAGTGTGGAGGTTCCTCAGAAAATTAAAAATAGACCTACCCTATGACCCAGCAATAGCACTGCTAGGAATTTATCCAAGGGACACAGGAGTACTGATGCATAGGGGCACTTGGACCCCAATGTTCATAGCAGCACTCTCAACAATAGCCAAATGATGGAAAGAGCCTAAATGTCCATCAACTGATGAATGGATAAAGAAATTGTGGTTTATATACACTATGGAATACTACGTGGCAATGAGAAAAAATGAAATATGGCCTTTTGTAGCAACGTGGATGGAACTGGAGAGTGTGATGCTAAGTGAAATAAGCCATATGGAGAAAGACAGATACCATATGGTTTCACTCTTATGTGGATCCTGAGAAACTTAACAGGAATCCATGGGGGAGGGGAAGGAAAAAAAAAAAAAAAAAGAGGTTAGAGTGGGAGAGAGCCAAAGCATAAGAGACTGTTGAGAACTGAGAGCAAACTGAGGGTTGATGGGGGGTGGGAGGGAGGAGAGGGTGGGTGATGGGTATTGAGGAGGGCACCTTTTGGGATGAGCACTGGGTGCTGTATGGAAACCAATTTGACAATAAATTTCATATATAAATTAAAAAAAATACACAATCTCTGTAAAAAAATAAATAAAATTTAAAAAAATTTTTAAAAAACAGAAAATGAGTGAAGCACACAAAAAATACACAATCATCTCAATAGATGCAGAAAAACCATTTAGCAAAATCCAATACGGTTTCATGATAAAAACACTTAACAAACAAGAAATAGGAATTTTCTCAACCTGATAACAACATCTTCAAAAACCTCTCAACATCATAATTAATGGTGGAAGACAGAATGCTTTGCCCCTAATATCAAGAACAAAATTAAAATGTCCATTCTCACCACCATTTCTATTCAACTTTCTATTAGAGGACCTAGCCAGAGAAACTAGGCAAGAAAAAGAAATAAAAGGCAACCAGATTGAAAAGGAAGGAGTAAAACTATCCATATTCACTGGCCAAACCTAGGGGATATACGTATGTTTACACACACATGCACACTTACATCCACATCTACATTTCTATATATTGAAAATGATGAATTTAACTGATATCTCCAACTCCAGTCCAATACCACAGAGTTAATTCTAGAATGTCCCCTGTCATATTTATAAGTTTTTTGTCCAACAGTTCAAAACCTGGGTCCCTTTATTCTGAATAAATTTGTTAGATTAATAATAATGTGTAACCAATCTTCCACTGCCACACCATCCTCCATTTGGCCACTCTTGTCACTCCGCTCAGGCTGGGATATCCCTAGAACGCTGTTCTTGCCTATGCAGCCATCCCCATGTCCACTCACTGCTGCTACGAGGCTGGCCACTTTCCTCCAATCTGGACACCTTTCTCATCCCTCAACAGCCCTCTCTGGTCTGCTCCCACCCCTCCCAACCCCCCAGACTTAACTCTCACTCTCCCATGAAGCTGTCCTCACTTCTTTGGGATTCCTACAGCCCACACAGGGATGCTACCACTGCCCTCTCCTCACCCAGATGCCATACCTAATGGTTCTGAGGCAGATTAACAAGGGAAAGATAGAAGAAAGGAAGGAAGGGAAGAAGGTAAGTAGGAAGGAAGGAAATAAGAAGGACTCTGTTACCCAACTATTCCTTACTTTCTTGCCAATTCATCAAGGCTGTTTAATAAGATGAATTTTATGCATTAATGATATCTATAAAGGTGATCACATGCATTCTCTGTAAACCAGAAATTCCCTTACTAGGCATATACTCAACGGTACATGTGGGGGAAAATACATACAATAGTTTTCATAGAAGTATAGTCTGTAGTATCTAAACGCCGCAGAGAAATGTCCTTCCACAATTCAGTAAGTCAATTCTATCTTTAGGTTCTATATTCACACAATGGAATACTACACCCCAATGAAAATGAATGAACTACTGCACACGAATAATATGGATGAATCTCACAGTCGAGTGAAAGAAGCTAGATCTGAAAACAAAAAACACTGCATGATTCCCAATGGGCAAAAGTAATCTACGGTTTTAAAGTCTACTGGAGGGAAGAGAGGGTTTGTGGCTCAGAGGGAGCACAGCCTGGCTTTGGAAATGCAAGTGGGGTTACAGATGTTGATATGGGTGTTTATTATCCACATGTGTTCCCTTAGGCTAATTAACTATATACTTACTGGACTGTTTTTCTCCATGCATGATAAACTTTAATGAAAATGTTTATCTAAGCCAAAATCGATTTTTATATTTCATTCAGGGTTTTTATTTGTCTTACCAGGGACAGATGGTAGCCTACTTCATTGCCAGAAATGAAGTCCCCTCCCTGTACTTACCACTTGACTGAAACATTTTTACAAGGCAAGATGTAATCAGACCCAGGAAACGGCGATTGAACCAGGGGAACTACGTGCAATTTCTCTTAGCGCCGAGTTCCAGGCTGGATGTCTGTCTCCTGGGGGATCACGGACAGAGGACACCAGCAAGCAGCAGCGGCGAAGTCTCCTGCCAAGCGTGTTTGACTCCACCTCCACTTTGCATGCATATACCGTGTTCAGCTCCTCATAAAATTATCGTGCAATCATGGTGCACCAAGTGGAGACAATTTGACTGCTTAAATGAAGATACCTAAGTGAACATGGGACAGGACTTCTCCTTGCTGTGGTGAGCATGGCATACATCACCTATGTTGCACCAATTCTGATTTTTTTCTTTCTCAGTTCATATTTTGAAATTTTTCTGAAGGGTCCTCACTTCTGACTCCTATAAGCACGGTTTCTTTTTCTCCCCGCCTCGCCACCACTTTTAAAAAAAGACTGTGATGACTCCCTGATTGTTGAATACTCTGGGGTTTAATTTATTTGTAAGGATGGGGTTTTGCAGGCACTTTGTGATTATGCTTCCCCCCTAGTCGTTTTTTAAGCCTATCTTGAATGTAGGCACTAATTTTTGGTTTGGAAAATGAAGGAGGGGCAAAACACCTATTTTCTCCATAGGTGTTAGGATTGGTTTGGTAGATATCCCATTGGATTAGTCATCCAAGTGTCCAAGAAAGGATGTAACTTATTTGTCTTGGTGGCTGCTTCAAGTATTAATATTATGAAACTCTCATTTCAAACTGTGTGTCACAGTCCTGTTAGTTACAAGCAATAGAGAAGAGGTTTTAAAGATTTGACATTAGGCAGTCCAAGCTGTGAATGTAGGCATCATTACTCTGTTCATTCATTCGTTTAAGCATCATTCATTTGTTCAGTACATAGTTACTAAATATCTTTATTTGCCAAGCATTAGACTAGGTACTATGAACATGGGGTGAGTGAAACTGAATATGATACATTTCCCAACCTTTTAAATCTGTTTTCTCCTCTGTAGAATGAAAATAACAATGTCTGACTTCCTTGCATTGTCAGAAGACTTACAGGAGATAAAGCATCCAACATTACTGTGTGCCTGAACAATGCTCAGTAAATATTACTCTTTATCATACCTGTTAATAATCTGTATCCATGCTTCAAGCAGGTGGTAAATCAAATGTACTGAATCCTCCTTGCTGTTTTTTGTTGTTTCTATACTTTAAAATACTGAAACATCTAATGTGGTTAGGGTCTCTGATTACATTGTAACAATCTTCACAATGAGACTGTCATAAATTGTGTGAGCCTCAGCTTTTCTTGGTATTTAAGAGAAAGTTTATGGTCTTTCTATTCATTTATTATTTTATTGGCTTACTGGAAGCTGATAACCTCTAAAAGTTTCTCTTGTGTTCCTTGACTAAAATTTGTCTTCTATATGATCTGCATATGATGTTCCCAAGTCAATTATAAAGCATTGTGTATTTTTAAAATTTATCTTTTTGGGGCGCCTGGGTGGCGCAGTCGGTTAAGCGTCCGACTTCAGCCAGGTCACGATCTCACGGTCCGTGAGTTCGAGCCCCGCGTCAGGCTCTGGGCTGATGGCTCGGAGCCTGGAGCCTGGAGCCTGTTTCCGATCCTGTGTCTCCCTCTCTCTCTGCCCCTCCCCCGTTCATGCTCTGTCTCTGTCTGTCCCATAAATAAATAAAAAAAAAAACGTTGAAAAAAAAATTATCTTTTTAATCCCCTTGATAAGAATTTAAAGAAGTTGATCACATATATAAACATGTTGGCAGGCTGGTTTTAAGTGGAAGCCTCCTACAGCGTCTCTCTCTCTCTCTCTCTCTCTCTCTCTCTCTCTCTCTCTCTCTCTCTCTCACACACACACCCCAATCTTACTTTTCCTGTTATTACCAAGCTCAGTCTGAACTTTTTGCCATGCCTTCATTCCAGAACAGCAAATGTGAATCTTCTCAATTATTATTGAAGCAGGAAAGTCATAACTTTCTTTTCTTATCCTTAATCATTTTTTTGAGTTATAGCCAAACGTATCTATAGCTTACCGCTAAATCCCACATTCATACAGACATGCCTTTAGCATAACCCCCTTATCATGATCTTGCGTGCAGCTTCTAAAATAAACTTCTAAATAGCCTTTGTTTCTTAAGGCCTTGACCTTGTCCATCTCTCTCTGGACACATTGTCTTCTGTCTTTACTCCCCATACTATATAAAGATGACTAATCTTACAAATGTTCCTTTCTACTTTCTGTCCTACCTCCAACATTCTGCCTCCACCATACACACCTGCTTCACTCAATCATTCTCTCGCTGGGTCTCCCTTCTGCCTTTCTCTTTCTCCACAGTGTCATCTGGGATATCGACTTTGCTCAAATTCCCATTGTCTCAGAGCAGAAGTAGCAAAGGCAAATACCATAGCATCTGTTCTCCTCCAGAAATTGTAACGCACTTACAAGATTTTTAAGGGTTACAGGCTGACTCTTCTAAGGCAAATATCCTACTATCGCATCCTAAGGTCAGGCTCTCTTCCTGAAAACAACCTCAGAATGAGAAATTGCAGCTGATGAAAACTACAAGCACGTGTCTATAGTTTATATAGTTAAATAGCTCACTTTTCTGTGAGCTAGAGGATTGTTGTTTTTCCTCAGGGCAACACAAAGTGTTCTTTCATTAACTTAGAAGGTGAAGGTCATGTTTTCTCTACAGATCTGAATGTAAACCTCTCCTGTCAGTTATCATGCGTGTGACTTTTAACCAGAGTCTAGTAATTGATTTCTGAAGACACTCTGGCCTTTACATATTTGCCTGCTTTACTTAGTGTAATTTCCTCTTGTTCTTCAAATACATGATTAGCCACAATGTGATAAGTATATAAATCAACTCCCTGCCCTCTGGAATCGTGCACATTTAAATTTAGACTCTAAATTACTTCTGTTACGCTGAAGAAATATAAAAATGCTCTGTCTGAATCACAAGTAAGCCACTTCAGAAGCAGACAATGGTCTCCTTCATTGTCAGAAGAAAATATTTCCCCCAGGACTTTCTGGTTTGTAAGGCAGCATTCTCTCTGTGCCTCCATCATCTCAGGTTTGAAATCATCCCACTCCCTACTCTAAAGGGGATTCAGAATCCGCGGCAGAAGCTTTCCAAGCAGCCACGAGCTTCCATTGGACAGTGTCAAGGTGCTTTAAGCAAACTCCTAATGCTTTGGGGAGCGGGGACATCTCATTGCTGCTTGACTTGACTCCATGCCTCCTTCCCCAACTCAACACTCCTCTTAAATGTGTTCTGCGGTATGTTCGCATGCAGGTTCAAATGATTTTGGAGAGTTTTACAATGTTATTTGAAATAATCGATACACCAAGAGTGTCGTTGAGAATCACTTTTGATGTTCCTTCTAGCCTTTAGTTCAAAATGAGTAGCACCAGATATAGGGTTTGAGAAAGGGCTGTATCCTTTGTGAAATTAGACTGGAAGGAGAATTAAAAGGGCTGATGGTTCACATGCCAATTTGATCTCTAATGCGCGTGCTGGTCCCCTCCGCTCCTACTCAGGTGTCTACCAGCTTCAGGCTGCTACTTCTGACAGTGCGGTGCCTGGATTACGCCATCTACCTGGTGCTTCCTGCTCTGGGCTTTTCTGGCTCTGCAGCATGATGTGCCTGAGGTTTCTATCGCCTACAAGGTTACTCATACACCTCCTACCCCAAGGTGCAACCCGGGAGCCAAGTCCTATGACTGATAGGGAACCAGAGTCAATGGATGCACGCTGTCTCCTACTTCCCCGGGGAGGACATTCAGAGTCCTGTGTTGGCAAGATCCTCAGAAAATGCCACAGTGTTGCCAAACCCTGAAATCAGATTCGTGTGTCTGATGCTCAGTAAGCAAATCTCTGAAACATCAAGTTTGAAGCAGAGAAAGCTTTATTACTGGAAGGGCAGCCAATGAGAAGGCAGGGGATTGGTCCCAAATCTGCCTTGTCCTGTTGAGCCTAGGAACGCTTTATGTATGATCTGCAATGTACGTGGAGGTTAGGGAAGGACCTGGAAAGGCCTCGAAAGTTCTCGAGATTATATGCTATTTTTGGCACCCTAGCACTCTCTGGAGGTCCTGGTTTCTCACTTGTCAACCTCATGTCTGATATGGGTCTTGCAAGATAGATACTATCAATGGCATCCCAACCCTGGTCCCCGTAATTTACTGCAGGAAAAAGAGCAGAAGGAGAAGATTAATAATTCTTGCAAGGTGGTGGAGAAATGTGCCTGTGTGCAGCACATGAAGTTACTATGGAGAGAGAGCGCAGGAAAGGTTTAAGTGAATGAAGAAACATAGACCCAGGCTCAGTAGGTTGGAACGCCTGTGCACCAGAACAGTGGTGAACTTGGCAACATGCCCGTGCATTACCTCTCACTCCATCCTTTTATCCTCACCTTGGTGTCTTACTCTTGTCCCTGGGTTTACATGTCCCGCCAACAGGCAAACTACCTGCCCAGCAGATTTTGTCTCAGTCTTCGCTTATAGAAGAACCCTGCCTAAGACACCAATGGTTTACCCAGTCCAAAAATTGCTCGTTTAGACCAACTGTATATTTTGGACTTCTCTACCAGTTCTTTTCTTTGGAGAGAAAAGGGAAGAAGGACTCGACTAGCATCGGCACAGAAGGAGCCACGAGACGACCCCGCCACATAGACACGTTAGCGAACAAAAGATTCACCAACTAATCATACTCTCATGAAGGAAAGCAAATCAGTAATTAGGATAAAATCTCCGGGGGGGGGGGGGGGCGAGGAGAGAAGGGAAATGACTTTAGCAAATGCATATTTAATGACTTAGCAAGATAAGATAATTAGGCATAGTCAACTGAACTGTGGGTAGGAGGGAGGGTGGAAAGCCTGTCACAACTGAGAGATCAAAGCTCATTTATAAAGTAATTAAGTCTCAAGTGCTGTTGTGGCCCAAAGAGATTTAACTTAAAAAAAAAAAATTAATCTTTGACTCAACTTTTGAAAAGCTAGTTATGTCTAAGCCTTAAGGCAAGTTAGCCAAGAGAGGTTCAGGTAGAAATCCCCATGGAGTAGGGTGTGGGCACTTAGCAGGAATTGGGCTCTCCCTGAGCTTGCAACCAGGTGGACAAGCAAGTGAACTTGGGGCAGGCTCTCTGCTAGATGTTTGAAATACATTCTCTGTTTATTCCCACAACAACCCCTAGAAGCAGATGGACCTACCTCCACTGCAGAAACAAGCTGGAAGCTGGTTGGATTACTTGAACTCGGATATGTTTCACTTTGAGACTTGGGTCCCAGGGTGCCCAGCACACGTTGACATCAGCTCAACTTTAATCATTCCTTGCTGAAACAGGAAGAGGATATGAAGGAAGCACTGATGTGTTTTGTATCCTCATGTTCAAATGGCACCGGTTGTATGCAAACTGGGGGAGATATTTTTAAGCCCACAGACTGAGGTAGGACTATGGTATGGAGTTTTCTAGAGACAATCATAGATTTTATGGAAAATTAAGGAATTAATGTTCTAGTTTTCTCCCCAGAGCCTCTTGGGTTTATTTTATTTGAGTTTCTGTCAGTTCCTGAGAGATGAATCAAGTCAGAAGCACCAGATATAAAGTTTCTGGATCGTTTGTGGACCCGGAAGTGGCAGAAAGCCCCGGGTTCTTTCAACAGTTCCGGGCCTGGTCAGCTGGCCATTGCCTGTCAGGCCCTCACCACAGATGCAGCCTAGCCTGGAGTCTCCAAGGCCATGCAAATGGTGAGCAATGTGGTGGGGAAGCCCCACCAGCATAGATGGTAAGATTCTGACACAGTTATCATATCATTTTAAATTGTAAGTCCTGTTCAGTCACATATCAACGCCATGAGGAAACTATTGATTCAAAAATTTATTACATGGTATATATATATATTCTGATTGCTATATACACACAGATTAGTATTAATAATAAACGGAATAATAGTTGGGAGCCTGGATGGCTCAGTTGGCTAAGCTTCTTGGTTTAGGCCAGGTCATGATCTTGCTGTCTTGGGATTCAGCCCCACATGGGGCTCCCTGATGACAGCGCGGAGCCTGCTTGGGATTCTCTCTCTCCCTCTCTTTCTGCCCACTCTCCCACTTGCACTCTCTCTCAAAAAATAAATAAATAAATAAACTTTAAAAAAAAAAAAAAAGGTCACTTTCTGGGGTGCCTGGGGCTCAGTCAGCTGGGCATCTGACTCTTGATTTTGGCTCAGGTCATGCTCTCATGTTTCATGAATTTGAGCCCCGTATCAGGCTCTGTACTGACATCACAGAGCCTGCTTGGGATTCTCTGTAAACCTCTCTCTCTCTGCTCCTCCCCCAAGTGCTCTCTCTTTCTTGTTCCCTCTCAAAAATAATAAACATTAAAAAAAACTAAATAAAAAGAAATGTCCCTTTCAGTAAATAAATAAGTAAAAAGAATAATAGCTAAAATGTATACAGTGTATACTGTGTGTCAGGTACTATTTCTAAATATATGTATTCTAATATATATATAAAATATATTCTAAATATATAATCTCTATATTCTAAATATATATATTCTAAATGTATTTACTTAATCTATTTAATTCTTGCAACTCTCTCATCTTTATTTTACAGACAAGGAAATGTAGATAAAAACAGTTTAGATAACTCAGCAGAGAGTAAGACATCCTGAAAGAGTTCACCATGACAAAGAATACAGAGACCAAGGAACCACCCAATAATGGGATGGTGCTATTATAGAAACCTATAGGAAGGATGCTAGGAAGAGAGTGTGGTAGGATTTATATGATCTTGGGGAGCTTGAAGGTTGTCAGTCCAGTGACATCTCAGTAGCTCTTGAAAAATGAAAAGCAACTTTCAAAATAGGACAGGCTGGCCATCGGAGAAAGAGGTCATACAATCTATAGCAGCTGTATTCATTATTGGAAGTAACCAAGATGTCCTCCAGTAGGTGAATGGATAAATAAACCGTGGTACATCCAGACAATGGTATTTTATTTAGCAATAAAAGGAAATGAGTTATTTGACCATGAGAAATCATAGAGGAAATTTTAATGCATATTACTAAGTGAAAAGCCAATCTGAATAGACTACATACTGTATGCTTTCAACTATATGGACGTTCTAGAAAAGGCAAACAATGGAGACAGCAAACATTATCAGTGGTTACCAGGGGTTGACGGGGGGAGAGGAATGAACAGGTGGAGCACAGGGAATTTTGAGGGCTGTGAAAATATTCTGTGTGGAACTGTAATGACGGATACACAACATTATGCATTTGTCAAAACCCGTAGAATGCATAATGTCATAAAGAGTGAACCATAATGTAAACTATGGATTTATATTAATAATTATTACTATTGGTTCATCAATTGTGATAAATGTACCTCACTAATGCAAGATGTTAATAACAGGACAAATTGTTGAGGGAACGGAGAAGGGATACAGGGGGAAATATGTACTTTCTGCTTGATTTTCTATAAACCTAAAACTGCTCTTAAAAAATTAACCCTGTTAATAGGGGCACCTGGGTGACTCAGCCAGTTAAGTGTCTGGCTCTTGCTTTCAGCTCAGGTCATGATCTCAAGGTTCATGGGATCAAGCCCCACATGGATTCCATGCTGACAGCATGGATCCTGCTTGGGATTCTCTCGCTCTCTCTGCCTCTCCCCTGCTTGTTCTAAGTAAACATTTAAAAAACGAAAAATAAAAAAAATTAACGCTGTTAATAAAAGAAAAGTGAAGAAAAGAACAAAAAAGCAAATACTACAGAGTGTTATGGGAAGAGGGTATCAACTTTTCAGTGTACCTTCAAAAATCTGAATTAAACTTGGGTGAGTAAATGAAATATTAAGCCATGAGTAATTTACAACTTAGTATAAATTAATTATGAGATAATTTTCTTCTCTCTCATTAGCTGGCTTCAAGATGTGGAGAAAAGGAAGATTTCTCTCACTGCAAGTGAAATAAACCTAAACTAGACTCCTTCAAGCAAAAGGAATGTACTAAGTGTTTACAAAGGTGGTATTTCTGGAGCAGGTGAACAAGTGGTACAAAGGAAGTCACGTTAATGCTTCTCTCTTCTGACTTCTTTCTTCTCTCTCTCTCTCTCTCTCTCTCTGTGTAGTCCTCTGATTTGATGCAATTTTCCATCAGGTTCTTTCTACTTGGCTATAGTGATAGCCACTAGCAAAACAGGCTAATATGATTCTTAGTGCTTCTGTTCTCTGAAAACAAAATATCTTCTCTCTGTGCCTACCTACCTCAGTCACAGAAAAGGGGTAGTGGCCCCTCTGGAGTCAGAGCAATCTGTGTCTAGGAGAATGGGATCATTTCTTTTAGTGTAGGCTGCATGTCTAACCCAATGGTGTGGCAAGACGTAGAGCTTTGTGTGGGAGGGAAGTAAGTGAAAGGAAACTGAGAAGCAAGTGAGTTTCTTCTGGCAGAAGAAGGAGGAGCGCCTAACAGGTCCAAACTAAACCAGACCAATATAAACAAAAATGGTTTTGAAGAATAAAAATGGAAGCATAGGGATGCCTGGCTGGCTCAGTCTGAACAGTATGTGACTCTTTTTTTTTTTTTTCCTGGTTTGAGAGAGAGAACACAAGTAATGGGGGGGGGGAGAGAAAGAAAGAGAGAGAGAGAGAGAGAGAGAGAGAGGAGAGGAGAGGAGAGGAGCTCACTCATGGCTTGTGTTTTACCCAAAGTGGGACTTGTGCTCACCCGCACGCAGCAGGGCTCGACCTCACAAACTGTAAGATCACGACCTGAACCAAAATCACATGCTTAACCACTGAGCTGACTGAGCCACCCAGGTGCCCAAAGAACATGTGACTCTTGATTGAGGTCATGAGTTTGAGTCCTCTTTGGGTGCAGGAATTAGTTAAATAAATAAAACTTAAAAAAACAAATGGAAGTGTATTTCAGCCATGACTCTGTCTTGCAAACCATTGATAATGCATCAGTCTGTCCATCTAAGGAAATCAGTTTCTGAGCAGGATCTTGGGGGCTCCTGGGAAGATGTGAGGCTGGAGAATTAGACTGGCAAATAGTCAGGAACCAAGGAAGGCCCCAAGGATGAAAGACCAAAGGTCACACCACAGGAACCTGCTAGTTCCCCAGCCACTCACTGCTGCTGTGTGCGGAATATCAGTCCCCAGGTGCTTAGTGTTAGGAAGGGGACGGCCCTCTCGCCAGCGCGCCGGAAGAAACCGCAGGGCAACCAATCACCGAGCGCCAGCACGACCCAA
>NW_024412747.1:1943245-1979363 GCF_014898765.1 Herpailurus yagouaroundi | reverse complement strand
GTTCCCAATAAAGCCTTAAACTGCAAAAATTCTTTTTGACTCTAACTCCTATCTTTATCCCGCATCAACGCCTGACACTAACACGTAGTAAACCGCATCTCTGGTAATTTTGTGTCCAGCAAATATGAATAAAGACAGGAGAGGCAATAGGACCCTGACCTATTTTATTGTTTTCTTATCATGCTCAGACCAAACACTGTGCTTCTAATGTGTGCATCATGCTTCAAAAACACTTTTTTGAGGGTCACTCTGACAGAGCAGACAATGGAACCCCTGTTGGCACGTAGACCCAATCTCACGGCTTTGACTGTGTGGCTTTTCTGACAGCAACAGAAAAACCCATATTCTCATTTTCCCCTCTTGTGTATCTGTAGATTTTCTTGCTGATCCCCAAATCATCGACCAGGCCACAGTTTAGCAAACAGTCTGCCTATGTGAGAAAGTGATGGCTGATGGGGTGTCACGTAGCTGCCTTATGGCCCTCAGCAAGTACATGAGGAAAATTGGATGTCCTTTGCCTATTATATTTCTCCAAAGCCTCCCTCTAAGAATCTAGGTTGTAAGATCAAGATAGACAACAAGCTGATGAAAGAATTTTCTTTCCCTGTCATCTTTCATATTTAAGAAGTACTAGAGATACCTAATTTTGTAAAGGCCAGAACTTTCCACAATGATGGAAAATGTCCTATATCTGTGCAATTTAATGTAGTACCCATTGGTCACGTGCAGTTGCCGAGCACCTGAAATGTGGTGAGTGTAAATGAGGAACTGGGTTTTTACATATTATTTTATTTCAATGAACGTGAATTTAGATTCCCATCATCTGTGGCATTTAATAACTCTACTAGAATTATCTATTACTTAGAGGCCAGTGCTATTCAACAGAACTTTCTACAAGGAAGGAAATGTTCCATATCTATATCTGTGCAATTCAGCGTCACATGAACACCTGAACTAGTCACGTGAAATGTGGATAGTGAAAATGAGGAACTGGGTTTTTTAATTTAACTTTATTTCAATCAATTCAACTTAAATGCTGCAGGTGCCTAGTTTTAGTGGCTACGGAGTTAGCACAGAACTACACTCGGACGCTAACCCGGGCTAAGGGACTCTGCCCCACCCACAGTTCAGCAGCGGTGGTTTCTGTCACCTGACCTTTCCCATCCACCTGCAGCTGATTGGATCAGGGGTGGTCACGTGCTGCAAGGACAGCCATTCAGGGGCTGCTAGTGATTAGTGAGGCCTGACTGCAAAGATGAGCTGCTCCAATCATATTTCTCTCCACCGAGTTTGGAATGGGGAAATAGTGCATTGGCTCTGGGAGGTGAGCGTGAAGTTCTCGCAGCAGCGTCAGACTCCGGGTCGCCTGTAGGAGCTGTGCGGACATAGAGATCCCAGGGGTCTAACAGGGAAAGCAGCTCCCGCCCCCGCCCGGGAAGAGGGGACAGTGGGGCTGATGTAGTCAGGGGAGAAGCCACCAGGGGTGCTCAGCCGCCGAGAGGGCGAGGCCACATCAGAGAGCTCGTGATGGCTCTAGTCCCATTTCTTTCCCTGAGGCTTGGGTGAATATCAGCCTGTGTCCCTGGCTTCTCCTGAGATTCTCTTCTTCACGCCTCCTGTCCTGACAACAGACGCCCGAAATATGAGCCAGTGTGAGCGCGACTCTGTTCCCTGTGTCTTAAACCACTTTTAATAAAGTCATGACAATTCTAATAAAAATTGTCAAACACATTCTAGAGATAAGCATCTTATGCACCCCCCAGGAGTAAATACAGTATTCCTGAGCTGGGAGGAAATTTAGGAATCAGGAAGTTCACTCTTGTCACTTTGAACCGTGAGCAAAACTGAGCCATGAACTGCTGCCGTCTGAGATCACACGGCTTGTTTCTGACGAAATTTCATATGTTAATTTTAGTTCTGGAAGTTTATTCAAACAAACAAACCAACAAAAAACAAAGAAAAATCCTGTCAATGTTTACTTTTAGTGAGAGCAAAAGTCAAATAGATTGAATATTATCAGTTTTAAGCCTAATTGAACTTTTCCCAGCCTTGTTAGTTTAAGGAAGTTACAGTCACAGTTATAATCCAAGTTTTGTTGGCGTTTGCCCCGCATGAATATTGTGGGGCCTCTGTTTTCTGTAAACATCCTCCTCCCACCCAGGTGTCTCTGATCTATGCTCCCTGCGTCCCCGAGATGCTGTCTTCTGCTTCCCGACCACTTGGGGGCGCTGCTTTATCACTGCCTTGCCTGCACACTTAAAGGAGAGTTTTGACCTTTGGGTCAAGGCCGCTGTTTCTGGCCTCTTCCCAAAGCACAGCTGGCCTATTTGAGGTTCCTGATTAACCAAAGCCACGTGGAAAATGCACGTGTCATCAGAGCTTCCCAGTGCCAAGGTGTGGCTGGGCAGGGGCGAGTGAGGCCGGGACCATACCAGGGGGCATGTGTGTGTGAGGGTGGGTGTATGTGCGCTTGAAGATGGGAGCCTGTGTTGCTTAATTTGTAGGCAATGAAGGAATGATGAATATTTAAAGTCCTGGGTTTCTGGCCTGGGAAATGCATGCATGTTGGTGCCACCCACCAAGATTGGAAACATCCAGAGAAGAGGGTCAGAACAGGGCAATCTTGGTCTAATTACCTGTGGTGTTTATGCTTTTTTATATTAATGGGCACATGCTTGACTCAAGCTGTGATTTTATACTCACGGTGTCTTCTTTTTTCCCATTAAAGATTGTTTTTAGGGGCGCCTGGGTGGCTCGGTCTGGTAAGCGCCCGACTTAATTTCAGCTCAGGTCTGATCTCAAGGTTCCTGGGCTCGAGTCCTGAATCGGGCTCTGTGTTGATAGTTTGGAGCCTGCTTGGGATTCTCTCTCTCCCCCTCCCCTGCTTTCTCTCTCTCTCTCTCTTTCCCTCCCAAAGTAAATAAATCAACTTAAAAAAGAAAAAGATTTTTTTTTTCCAACGTTTATTTATTTTTGGGACAGAGAGAGAGCATGAACGGGCGAGGGGCAGAGAGAGAGGGAGACACAGAATCGGAAACAGGCTCCAGGCTCTGAGCCATCAGCCCAGAGCCTGACGCGGGGCTCGAACCCATGGACCGCGAGATCGTGACCTGGCTGAAGTCGGACGCTTAACCGACTGCGCCACCCAGGCGCCCCAAGAAAAAGATTTTTAATGATAAAGTAACCCGTACTAATATTTTGGCTTTTTCATAAACATATTTAATATCTTTCATTTACGATTTGTCAGATAAGTCTGGACGCTTTTTGAGGCCACTCATGGGTTTTGAGGATGACATGGGGTGGGTGAAAGAGGTTGCTTACCTTCCTGTCTGCTGAAGGCAGGGGGTGCTTCCAGTGCGTATGATTGCTGAAACACAGTGTGTTTGATTTTGATTAAAGGCTGCCTAGGCTCCAATGGCAACTGGACCACTAACGATGAGCTCCTCCTTCGGCTGCTTGTTCATCAGCGAGCACCTGTGCGAAGCTGCTGTCCCAGCAGCTGTGCTTGGAGACTTAAAACAGACTAACAGCACCTGTTTCCCCGTTTCTATCACGTGGCTGAAGGTCCAGGGCGGGAACTACTCCTGATGAACAACTGGGATCCTCGCTGTGATGGAGGCTTATCAAACATTCATTCTTCAGTCATCAGCTGTCCATCGATTACCAGTGCCGGGCAGACCCCATGCCGCTGAGTCAGTAAGAAAATGCTGTGGTGCCTGCCATTGTCCGCCTGCCCATCCTGCCTGGGAGTCATTTGGCCCTAGCAGCTTCTTCCTTCTCTCGCTTTTCCTCGGTAGAGATGAATTCAACCGGTGGAGTAGCTGGCTAGCAGTTTAAAATAGGACAATGAATAAAACAAGCATTTGCCCCATGGGAACTCAGCTAGGGCTCCAGGATTGGACTCTTATCTCCCAGTACCAGAGCCTGCCCCAGGTAACCCGAAGACTGCCAGCTTTTCCAGTCCTTTCTGTTCTTTAGTAGCTTGAAGTTTGTTTGCTGTCCCTTTGTTTGAAAGTGAACTATTTATGTAAATTGGCCTCAATCACGTAAAGAAGATTTAATTGGTCACTTAAAAGAGTCTAAGCTTTTTCCTCAATTCAGATATTGGAACTGGCTTGCTCTGGTCTGGACCCAAACTGCCTCCTCTTAGGAGTGCTAACTGAAGTGAGGCTAATCCCTTTTTTGCTAGAACCAGGGAGCCAGGTGTTTGGGTCTTTTCCTATTGTGCTCATCCACCCTTAGAGGATTGTGTTGCCTCTTTACTGAGAGATGGAGAAAGGACTAAGATTTTCTTTCCCATTCCTCCCCTGGAGGGCAGAAGAGAAGGAAATAATAGGATTGCATGCTGAAGGGGAAAACGCTAATTCTAAGCAATTCCATTAGTTAGCATAGGACTATGTACTTGGACCCTCCAGGAATGGGGGAGACAGGGCTGGGGGTTGGCGGGGAGACTGGGTTCTAGTGAGACTGAGAAGGAAGCAATCTGGGCCCACATTTTAGTTTGGGGATTGGCAGTCTGATAACACTGGTTCCTTTTACTTTTCCTGTTTGGAGCTTTGTCTTGTTATTACTTGCCTTTAATTTTGAAGTATTGTTTCTTTCAAAATCTTTATCCAATTTTCCTACATTTTGTTCTTGCATTTCTTCTTTCTTTCTTTTCTTTTCTTTTTTTTTTTTTTTTTTTTGAGAAAATGGGCTACATACCATTTGATCCAGCAATTCCACCTGTAGGAATTTATCCCAAAGAATTGAAAGAGAACTTGCAATTGCCTCCATTTTGACCTTAGTCTGGTACTTCTAACTGATTAAGGTCTTTCCAGCTTAACTGGGGCAAAAGACCTGGTGGGAACTGAAACTTCCCACTCCAGCAGTAAGACTGCCCTGCAGGGCTGACCCCAAAGGACTGACCCCAGACAAAGACTGACCTGACACTTACTAACCACCTGCATGCGCCTGTTACCTACACAATAGAAATTGACTAGAGGCCAAACCGGGAAGTTCCAGGCAAGTTTTCACAGGGGCTCATGCTCAAGCACAAGCGGAACAGCACAAAGGAAAGGACCCTTCCTGCTGGGCCCCAGAACAAAGTCCAGGGAAGGATTTTAAAGACACTGACGTGGAAAGGGAATGATGTCTAAACCTCAAACCAGCAAGGAGAGAGAGAGACAGGAAGTTGGGCTCGCAGGCGCAATAAGCAAACCCTGTACTGGGTCTCATTGATTACGTGAAATCTGCACTCCTGGGCGTGCTTGTTAGTATTATAATGAGGGCGAAAGTCAGGGAAAGGTCAGCGCTGGGGTGCACCTCAGAGCAGACTGGTTTGGTTCTGTCTTCCCTGGTCTTGGTGGTGGAGTCGCCTTTTGGTAAACATCCTGCCCCGGGTTCTTGCAAGGCGTGCTACTCTGGCGCTTGGATTCAGGTCTCCGGGAACGCTGCGTTTTTTGGTCAGGATTGAGGGGACCCCTGTCCAGCCCCGGCTTTGTCTCATACCCACCAACCTTTGTCCCACATTCGCCTCATATAGACGTAGAAGTATTTTCAGCACTTTGGAGGTAGTTGAAATGCTAGTCCCCTGTCTTCCTGATGTGGGGCCCTCAGCCAAAGACCAAGAAATCCTTGAGACATTTTCTGTGCAAAAAGGTGCTTTATGAGAGCACGGGCACAAAATCCATGGGCAGAAAGAGCTGCACCGGGATTAATGCTTTATCCCAGTAAGGATAACTGATGATATACATTTGAGGAATAACTGATTATATACATTTTACTTGGGGTTAGGGATAGCTGAGTCTCTAAGGAATTCGTGCTTGTTAAAAACAAGGTGTCCAGGATCTTGGAGGGCTAGCTGTTGTTGAGGTTGGTTTCATTGCTGTGGAGTTGAACCTTAGTGGTGAGACCCTTCAGATGTATGTCATTGGGCGTATGTTTGAAAGATGATCTCTGACATATATGGGGGGGGGTGTGGGGGCGGTGTTTATGATTATGGGAGTGAAGTTACACTAACCAGATCAAAAAGGAAGTTCTTGAGGGAGCTGTAGCAGTTAGTCTACATGCCTCAAGAATCCTGCCTGCAGACTAGGAGCCACAACAAAGTCTGGCCTTTGTTCCTTTTTCTCCCATCATTCCCAGCATCGGCCTTTCTGAACTCAGTTCCTTTTCTTGTGTTACTACCACTCAGCTCTCACCTTTTGGATTTTGTCAGCGTCAGGTGACCACAGCTGGTCTGTTTGGGACCCACAGAGTCAGGTGCTCCTGCTGCTTGGACCCCGGTTGCAGAATAATTAGAAAAGGACACGGAATGTGTATGTTAAGGGCACTCATCTCTGAATTGTTTATAAAAGGAACAAATGGGCCATGACATAAGTGTTTATTAAATGAATATGATTTGCAAAAGTCTGGCATAGCCACACATTGGAATGCTGTGGAGTTGTTTGCCATGACGTCTGTTACTTGCTTTAAAATATTTCGGGGCGCCTGGGTGGCTCAGTCAGTTAAACGTCTGACTTTGGCTCAGGTCATGATCTCCCAGTTTGTGAGTTTGAGCCCCGCATGGAGCTCTGTGCTGACAGCTCAGAGCCTGGATCCTGCTTCGGATTCTGGGTCTCCCTCTCCCTCTACCCCTTCACCACTCGTGCTCTGTCTCAAAAATAAATAAACATTAAAACAAAAAAGATTAAAAACATATTTCACCATAGGCAGTGTTTTAAGTTATACCCTATGGGCACGTGGCTGGCTCAGTCAATAGAGCATGTGACTCTTGATCTCGGGGTTGTGAGTTTGAACCACGAGTTGACTGTAGAGATTATTTAAAAAGATAAAATCTTAATCTGGGTATAGTTGTTTATTGTCTCGGAAATTTGAGCTCCTGCACGGGTAGTTAGTTAACATTCTTTTTTTTTTTTAATGTTTATTTATTTTGAGAGATAGAGTGAGCTGGGGGGTGGGGGGACGGACAGAGAGGGAGAGAGAGAGAGAATCCCAAGCAGGATCCATACTGTCAGCCGGCTGTGGGGCTCGAACTCATGAGCAATGACATCGTGGCCTGAGCTAACACCAAGAGTCAGACACTTAACCGATGGAGACACCCAGGCTACCCCTCACGTTCTGGTTAGGAAGCCCCCACTTGGTGTGACCACAGCCAGGGTTCCTCTCTCCCATTGCTTCTCAGCCTCACAGACTGTGCTAATTACCGTAATGATTGTTAGAGGTGGGCCTTATTGGAGGAATCAGTGGTATTTAAGATGATGGGTTGAATTCATTATTTGAAATACTCCCTACCTTTGCCTGAAAAGGGTGCAAGAATTTAGCAAGGCCTGTGGCCCACACCCTAAGGGGTGACACCTTGAGGCTTGATCTTAAGAATCCAGTGGTTGATTGATGCTGGTCTTTCAACAGGTCTCCATTTGGGTCTGGACTCTGGTTTCTGGTTGCTCTAGCTGCCTGAATTCTAGGATATACTGTGCTGCCTGACTGAAGCTTTCACTCAAGACTTAACCAACATGAGTTTGCTCCTCGGTGAGTCACAAATAGAAACTTCACACAAAGAAAACTTTATATGCTGCAAATAAGGAGATGGGGGGAATAACTTCGAAAGCCATGACTCCCCAAGCAAGGGTGAATGGGTTCCCCTTCTTTAGGGTTAGGATGAATATTCAGAAAGCAGAGACTTGTCATGGTGTCTAGAAATGGGATAAGGTTGCACATGGACCTTAAGCAAACATACCTATACACACATTGCATGCTGTGTAAATGAGGCTGAGGGTCCTCCTTGGGTGGAGATTTTAGTATCATAATGAGGTAAAGGTAATTGTCGGTCATTCTAGAGGTCACCCCATGGTCCGTCTGTGCAGATGTGAGTCGGGGGTTGAGCTCAAGCTGTTCTGGATGGACTGGCCGCCACAGCTCTTCCTCTGGGCAGTCATTATTGCTTGAGTGGTCGTTTCTGTTTCCATCATGGGATATGATGCCCATTGGGCCATTGGGTCCTTTGCCTCAGTTAAGAGAGAAGCTGAGTTAAGAGAGAAGTTAAGAAGACCTTAAGGAAAAATGTGGTACAAAGGTCAGTGGGCACAAGCAGGGAAGCAGTTAAGGTCAGGTCTTGGGGGTCCACCTCATGGCAAAGTTGGTAAAAACAACAAAAACCCACAGAGCTGGGCTTTTACATACCTCACCGAACAGACGGCATTGCTTTTCTGTGTGTGTGTGTGTGGGTGGGTGGGTGGGTGGGTGGGTGTGTGGTGTGAATTTCGACTGAGGCTTACTTTCATTTGTGATGGGAAAAAATTCACTCTCAATTACCTAAATGTTCTGTGGCTACCATCATCTACCAAAAAAGAACTTGAGATTTATACAAGGTCAGATTGGCTAAGGTTGGTTTGCTATCCCCTTTAATAACAATGTAGATTTACATATATTAACATTAAGGTGTTGATGATATAGTGGAGTATGTGTTACTTTTTGCTAGAGAACAGCATCACAGAAGACAGAAGCAATATCTTTTTTATAACCTGACCTTAGAATTTATACCCTGTCCTTCCTACATAGTCTATTGGTTAAGAAGTCAGCCACCAAGCCTGACCCACATTCAGGGGAAAGAATAAGGCTCTACCTCTTAGTGGGAGAAGTGTCAAAGAGATATTTTAAAACAACCACAATGGGGGGAGGGTAAAAGGGGAACACAGGACATAAATTATAATCCTATTTTGGTGAAAATAAAAATAATATGTAAGAATTTTGGAAGAGTGTATCCCCAAGGGTAATGTTTGTTATCTCTTTATGTGTTTTCTGAATGTTTAATGCACATGTCTACTTTTGTAGTCATGAAAAGGAATAAACGATTGCTATTTTCATTAAACATAAATAAGATATAAATATGTTGTAAAGAATTCAAACAATACAGAGATAGAGTGAAAAGTTGGAAATGCTACCTTTTCCATATACAAAATTCACTGATAGAATTGGTTTTCTTTCAGCTCTCTTCTTGGTTCTATTGATGCGTTTGTCCATTCTAGAACCATTTTCACAGTGTTTGCAGCTTGATAGCTTTATCATGTGCTTTGGTACCTGTTAGACACATCCAGCTGTTTCTCACCTCTTCCTGACTTTGTTCATGCTTTTTCTTCTGCTGGGAATGTCTCCCTTCCTCTCCTTCTAAGCCCCCATTCCTCTCTCTGTCCCTCCTTCCCCAATAATATGCCAATATAACCCCCAGGTTTTTAAGCCCTTACATGTGGTCCCTACACATGGCCACAGCCAAGACCCTTCCTTGGCTCTCTCTCTGTATTTCACTTACCTCAGGCAGTTATTCTTTAGACTGTGAGTTCTGATCCTCAATTCTTACCTCACACAGTGCCTGAAAGATAAAGAGTATTTTCTTTTTAATTTTTTAGAGAGAGAGAGAGAGAGAGGGCACAAGCAGGGGAAGGGCAGAGAGAGAGGGAGAGAGAGAATCCCAAGAAGGTTCTGCACTGTCAGTGCAGGGCTTGAACTCACAAACTGGGAGATCATGAGCTGAAACCGAGAGTCCAGATGTTTGACGGACTGAGCCTCCCAGGTGCCCCGAGACAAAGAGTGTTTAAGAGAATCTCTTTGAACAATGAATTTTACTTTGGCTTCTATGAAGGAATGGGTCCCTCATTCTCGCCAAGAAAGGACCAGGTGGGTGGGAAACCAGAAACAGTGTTATGCAACCTCCCATGATAAACTCAAAAGAGCCCTTTGAGTACCTAAGTAAGAGTTTGCTTTCCTGTGATGATCTAATCTTCTGCAGGATGGCATAAAACTATATTCAGCACATTTTGCTGCTTTTGCCTCTGTGTCTATATTTAACAGCTGTGGTATATTGCAGGGGGTGTTGATCTTAACCAGAAAGGACATTTACTACCACATAGAAGTACAAGTCCAGAGATAGGTTGATTGCACGGCTCAAGGAAGTCCTCAGGAATGCAAGTAGTTTTCTCTGCCTTTACTCTGTCCTCTTAGGTACAGCCTTTGAATGTAGAGACCAGGCCCACAGGCTGCAGCCACACTAGGTGGCACAGCCGTACCCACAATTCCCTGCAAGAAGAGGGTATCCCTTCTAGCTCTCTCTTAGGAGTGAGGAGATTTCTCCAAGTTCCCCCAGGAGGAATTCTCCAGTCACAGAGCCAAGTGTGGTCACACATTCACTCCACAACCAGCTGTGAATAAAGGGAGATGGGATTCCTCTTAGAACGAAGAGGCCACCTGCTAAAGCAGATGTGGGTTCAGCCTTCCTGAGCTGAAGTTGGACACTCAACTGACTGAGTCACCCAGGTGCCCCTCTTTCCCTTTTCTTAAGATGTTGATAATATTATTGCCTACTTCATAGGTCATTGTGAGCATTACATAAAATAATCCATGGAGATTGCTTACACAGTGTTTGGCATATTGTATGTGCTAAAAAATGGTAATGATTACTTTATGCTTTCTAAACATTTATTTCAGGGGTTAAAATGCACAAATTAATATTTTCCTTTCAACGCCATCTGTTTCATAGAATAACCTTGCACTTGGATAAGTTCATCAGGGTAGACTCATGATTAATTCTGCATCTCATTTTGTTTTTAATCTCACCCAGTGCATCGTGAACATGAAGTAAATAGTTATTGCACTCCTAATATTGAAATAACACTGTTTTGTGCTCTGTCCACTTTGTCCATGAATCTATTCTGGTGTAGTTTTCATCAGGCCTCAGCCGGGGAAGTCCTTCCATTGTGCTACCATGTTTCAGTCACTCAGATTTCCATATTGTATTTTTCTTTTGTGGCCAGAAGAAGAAGGTTCCTGAGGTACCAGAGATTAAAAAAAAAAAAAAAAAAAAAAAAAGGCAAAAAGAGAATTTAGGGAATTGTAATGTAGCCATCAGGGTGAAATGAGGGGAAGGACTCATTCACAGGAAACACAGAACATTAAGTCAGTTGGCCCCAAACCAAGGGCACCGAGTCACCCCGGAGGTGTCTCAGGGCTTCCGTGTCATCTTATGGAGGCCGCTCCGATAGATTATATTAAGCTTGGCTGCTGGGTAATTGCGAAAAGGGTTGACTCATCGAATTTAAATGTGACTTTGACAGAGGGCTTCTTCCTAGGCCTTCATTATGAACGGACTTACTTACGAGTACTTTCCCATCACTTGTCTCTGTAGCTTCCTGAGTAACAGCAAATGCCAGAAACTGCACGCTCGCAGGTATAAACCATTGGAAGGAGACAGGGAAGGTAATGTGCAAAGTGTTATCAAGAGCACGGAGCCTGGTCTAATGGACTGATGTAGAATATGATACAGGTGCCTAAAAGCATCATTGACCGTGGCTTCTACCTTCCCAAGGCCCGGGATTTACTTTTTGGAGCACTGGGCAAAAAAGCCAACACACACACACTGCTTCTTCACACCATGGTCAAATAAAAGTGGTCTTGTATGCTGGCTTTCCTCTATGCACAGAGCTTTCCCAGGCCCGTGGAAAGACACGGAGGGAACAGATTACTTTGCCCTTCAGGACTCCTGCTGGGCATGCTGGTCTTCCCGTGTCCTTATTTTTTGGAGGCTATAGGCCTTCTGGACAAGAGGCAGGTAACACCTACCATAGGGAGGAGTAAATGTGACACTGCGCACAGGAGGGCAGGAAGTGGGTTGTCACTTTGGTGTAAACCGAAGCACGTGCGCACATGAGGCTTGTTTCTGGACTGACCTGTAAGACGCCATTGAAGACAGTTGCTTTCAGGAAGAGCAACTGGGGGTGAGGGGTGGGAGTTCTTTTCTTTTCTTTAAAAAAATATTTTTTTAATGTTTATTTATTTTTGAGAAAGGGGGAGAGGGAGAGAGAGCGAGCAGGGGAGAGGCAGAGAGAGAGGGAGACACAGAATCCGAAGCAGGCTCCAGGCTCTGAGCCGTCAGCACAGAGCCCAACATGGGGCTCAAACTCACAACCCGTGAGATCACGACCTGAGCCAAAGTCTGACGCTTAACTGACTGAGCCGCCCGGGTGCCCTGGCTGTTCTTGTCTTTTCATCTGGCTTTTCAATATGGTTTGGATTCTTTTTGATCATACCCTTTAGTATTTTTATTGGTAGGATTATGGGCCTTTTCATTGTCTTTATACTTTGTTTTTATTTAAAAATAGTTTATAAATGTTACCTTGTAGTGATAAGACAAAAAGACAGATAACAAGTGTGGTGAGGATATGGAGAAACGGGACCCTCATACGTTCCTGGTTGGAATATAAAATGTAAATTTCTAACAAATAGAAATTTATCCAGAAAGTATGTTCCAGATAAATTCAGCCATTCTCTGGGAATTTTCTAGGCTCCTTTAAATCTGGTCAAATTATGTCATAGTTTGGTGTGATTCATTCAGCAAATGTTCTGTGAGCTCCAGGTCTGTGCCAGGCCCTTTGTCCTGGACAAGGACAAGGGAATTTTTAGGATGAAAGTCTGACTTTGATAAGTGTGGGTAGCACCACCAGCTGTGAAGACTACTGGCACCAGAAACGACACTTCCCAGCAACCTCTTTGTCAGTCTCCGGGCACTTCCTTGGGGCAGCCTTTGCCATTTTGAGGAAATAGTGGCTGGTGGACAATGGGTTTCTCTCTTTAGGATGGTGCTGGTCTCCTCCTCTGTCCTCTCCCTGCCAACACCCCTAGTATTTAGCCTGCAGAACCCAATAAGGCTGAATAATTATGAGGGTAAGAGAAGATGCTTCTTTGAAAACTAAACTCAGATACTTTTGACCCATGCAAAATACAGTCAACATCCTGAGAGAGCCTGATGAAGGGATAAATGATCAGACAGGCACATAGGAAGAACATCTTGTAAACAGGAAGGTAGTTCTTATAATCCAGCCCCTTACTCCAATGTTGAGATTGGTCAAAACTTGGTGGGTAGAGTTCATTTTGTCCAATATCATTGAAGCCTGTTCTTTATTTTACCGCCATAAATCTTTATTTATTTATTTATTTATTTATTTATTTATTTAGAGAATGGGAGAGAGAGAAAGTGCAAGTCAGGGAGGGTCAGACAGAGTGGGGGAGAGAGAGAGAGTCCCAAGCAGGCTTGCACTGTCAGCACAGAGCCAGATACAGGGCTCGAACCCACGAACTGTGAGACCATGACCCAAGCTGAAGTCAGGTGCTCAACTGATTGAGCCACCCAGGTGCTCCTACCACCATAAATCTTTGTACTGTCAGCCCTTTGCCCCTTACTTTCTCCCCTCCCAACTGCTTTATTCAAGACACTTCACTGGGTTTGGCCATTTCTTACCACCTAACTTAGCTATTGGGGGGCTGGGGAAGGTGACTTATTTCTCTTGGTCATTGTCTTCAGTTCCATGTCAGCAAGACCGAAAGAACAGTACTTCTTGGGATAAGTGGGAAGAGAAGAGGTTGGTAAGTGGCAGAATCTCCTTATTTCTGCTCCCCCCAGGCCTGTGGCCGTCGCAGTAAGGCTTGCTCAGACTTTTATTGAAAAACAGCAAGGCTTTAGCTCTCAGAAGGCAGAAATGTGCGATGGCGTAGGACAAAAGCACGTTGCCAGCTCACAGCATGAAAATCCTGAGCCAGGAATTAAGGAAGTAGAATTTCCAAGCGATAGCCGGGAATCAAAACCAATGAAAATGACTAAAGGAGATTCAGGATATTCCAAGAGCCAAGGATTTAAAGTCAGAAAGATAGAAATAATTTAGTCCTTATTTCAGATGTGAGAAAGTGGAGATTGACAAGGTTAAATGTTTTACAAACAGTCATGTAGCTAGTATCCTGGTGTGAATATTTTGGGTGAAGGTGAGGGTGGCAGGAACCAACAATTTCTATTAAAAAGAATAGGTTTCCTCCAGAATGTCCACTGTGATATCAGGTTCAACTTCTGGTTTTCTACCTTTTCTCCCGTTCTCAGACCATGTAAGTTCTGTGTTGGTTGTTGAAATAGATTGCTCTAATTTCAATTCCTAATACAAAAGGGAGTTTATTTAGTTGAACATGAAGATCCAAACCAGTAATTTCAAGCCATAGGGCTCAAGTCAAGATGCCGTTTCCAGTCATCTGCCAACTACTTTGGGTTTTTCTTAGATTTGTCCTAAAGTGAAATTCTATTTCCCTGGAAAGTGACAGAATGAAGGAATCTTACCACTTCGTAGATCCCTAAGTGGTTGATGACAAACAGATCTCAATCCTGGCTGACTGTGAAAACGTTAATTTTTGTCTTTCAATTTTATGGGTTTTATGAATCTTTAGATATTTCGTTGGCTTATTTGAAAGCTCCCTTGCTTGTGGGCTGATTAGACAGGCAGCAAGAATCCCCCAGCTTGCTAACACTGGGGATCTAGCGGTCTATGTCCTCTGTGGGCCCCTGTAGTATACCTCTAGGTATACTCTAAGGAGGAGAGGCTGACCCTGGATCAAAGCAGATCTTCCCTCTGAAGATAGGTTTCTATACTTAAGGGATTTAGATTAATTGGAACTCTTTTACACAGCTAATAGCTATGTGAGTATAAAAATAGAAATACTTTGGAAAACAGTTTGACGGTTGCTGATGAAGTATACACTGAGCAATTCTTTCTCATTCAAGAGGAGACATCTCCACACAAACAAAAAAAACCCTTAAATATTTATTAGTTACTTATTGTGCCTTAAGATGTCACCCCAAAACGTAGTGCCTTTTAAGAGCAATAATCCTTCATTTCTCATGGTTGTGGTAGAGCAGGTATTCAGAATCGGCTCAGGTGGTGGGGCTAGGGCATGGGCTTTTAGAAGGTTGCAAGCAGATGTGGACGGGGCTGGAGGACTCACTTCCAAGGAGGCACTCTCAGGGCTGTTGGCTGGGAGGGCCACTGCCGCTCCCTTACTGTGTGGCATGACAGCTGGCTTCTCCAGAGACCAGGCAGAAGCTGCACTGTCTTTTGTAACCTATGCTCAGTCACACTGTCACTTTTACTGTGTTCTGTCGTCATAGGACCAGTTTGGTTCAGGTAGGAGGAGGTTGCCTAACACTGTTGCAACCAGCCTCCTTCCTAGGGTACCAGTGTTTACTGAAAGTTTGTTACTAGTAACCCCAAACTGGAAACAACTCAAATGCCCACCAGTAAGAGAAAGAATAAACCGATGTATTTTTTGAAGTTTATTTATTTTGAAAGAGACAGTGCATGAGGGGGAGGGCCAGAGAGAGTGAGATGGAGAATCCCCAAGTAGGCCCTGCCCTATAGAGCCTGATGAGGGGCTTGAACTCACCAAACCATGAGATCGTGACCTGAGCTTGAAACCAAGAGTCGGACGCTTAACCCTCTGAGCCACCCAGGTGCCCCAAGCTGATACTTTTATGTAATGTAGTACATAAAAACTATCCCAACTTGCAGTATAGGTCTCAGACACTAGATCAAAGAGTCTAAACACCGAAGACTGTATAGGATTCCGTTCACATGAAGTTCAAGAGCAAGTAAAACTAATCTCTGGTGCTAGAATAGTTATCACCTGAAGAAGTGTTGACTGGGAATAAAAATGAAGGAACTTTCTAAGGATGCTTTTTTTTTTTTTTAATCTTTTACCAAGGTGGTAGTTAGATAGAAATATTCAGCAAACGTTCTACAACATTGGTACACCTTATATGCTTTGTTGTATGTGTTGGGACTCAGTAAGTTAAAAAAAGAAAAAGAGGAGTTGTTAAAAATCTTATCTCTTTGTGATAGGACTAGGAGATCTGCTTTTTCCCCGTCCTGACAGTGAGCAGATTGACCTGGGATTCTTGGAATTTAGGGACGTTAGACACCCTGGAAAGCAGAATCTGGTGTTTTAAACTCTTTCAATATTACTTTGAACAATAGACACATAAATGGAAAAGAAACCTGAACACTAGTAATTTTTGGTCCAGTGTTTGAACTTAATCATCTTCAGTCACACAGAGCCTCCGGTTGGCTTTTGTACCATGTGAATAGACAGGATTCATATTTGAAAACATACTATCAAGAAAAAAGATCTCAGCAGACCATGCAGGATAAAAAAATTTGTATTTGAAAAGTCAGAATATACGAGATCTCTATAAGGCTCAAATCATGTGCCAAAACTCAAGACAAATCAAGGAAATGGAGAGGCAGTTTCAGAACATTTCATCTGGAAATGAAGCAAGGGGATGGAGACAAGATGGAAGGGAATAAATCAGAAATCAGAATTTTTCCTTGACTTAAAAGCTGTGTACTCTATCGATTAAAAATTTCCATCAACTAATCACAGAAGACCAGAGAAGACTTAGAATGGTGATAGAGAATATTGTAAGTTCTTTTTTTTTTTTTTTAATTTTTTTTTTCAACGTTTATTTATTTTTTGGGGGACAGAGAGAGACAGAGCATGAACGGGGGAGGGGCAGAGAGAGAGGGAGACACAGAATCGGAAACAGGCTCCAGGCTCTGAGCCATCAGCCCAGAGCCTGACGCGGGGCTCGAACTCACGGACCGCGAGATCGTGACCTGGCTGAAGTCGGACGCTTAACCGACTGTGCCACCCAGGCGCCCCAGAGAATATTGTAAGTTCTAAAGCATATGGAATAGCCCAAGGTAGGACACTTTGCAAAAGATCAGAAGTCAGAATAACAGGCTACAACACAAACATAGAAGCCAATAGAGCGATACCTTCAAAGTAGAGTATAGGCCACTGCACATCTATACTTTGATACCTAGCTAAATGGTCAAGAGCCAGTTTGGGGATGGGCAGGGAGAAAGATAGTGTCAGGCATCTAAGTTCTTAGAGTTTGTCTTATACATCATTCTTTCTCAATATGCTGCCCGTGCTAGGTAACAAACTCAAATATGACCTAGGAGTTATCCCCTGAGAAAGGGAAGACATCACAGGGAAATCTCAGGCTGGCAGCCGTGCAGTAGGCCTCGGCGAGCCCCTAAAAGGGCTATGTTATTACGTGACTACCCTGCAAGATAAGTTAATGATAGCCACACAGAGGAATTAACAATCAGCACTGATTTTATCCAGGAAAACCCTAAAGTATATAAGAGCAAATTACATTATTCTGACTAGATTTGAACAATCCTTTAATCCATGGTAAAAGTTGTTACCTAGAAATCAGTGTCATTAAATTTGGAAGCTATGGTGAAGGTAGGGAAGAGGCTTGGGTGGCAATCTTAGTTCATAAGAAGTTACCAGAAAAAGCCTACTTAGAATGAGACAAATATCAAAGTAGTAGAAGTCGGTTAAGCGTCCGACTTCGGCTCAGGTCATGATCTCACGGTTTGTGAGTTTGAGCCCCGCATTGGGCTCTGTGCTGACAGCTCAGAGCCTGGAGCCTGCTTCGGATTCTGTGTCTCCCTCCCTCTCTCTCTACCCCTCCTCTGCTCATGCTCTGTCTCTCTCTCGTTCTCAAAAATAAATAAAACATTAAAAAAATGATTCCACTGTGGATAATGGAGTTTCTAATTTAGTGAAGAGACTATGTATTAATAAGCTATTCCAGTTAAAGTTCCCGGGTGATATTTCACTTCAGAGCAGTGTTTTAACTTTAAGCTAGGTAGTTTTGGCTAGGGGCTTTTCACTTCAGAGGCACGTTGTAATTTCTCCCTGCAATATTCCTTCTCCCTGTTGAGCAGGCCAAGTTCCAATAAGGATTCCATGGTTAGGAAAGCAGAAACACCCTAGATCTACAGTAGTGTAGATCACTACTCCTGGAAGATTCTCTGAAGAGTTTCCATGGCCAACTCTATTTGGGAAATCGTGTTTAGCTTCCTTTGGAGGCTAAGGACAATCAGTCTGAGAAGCCCTGCTAGAGAGAATCTGGTAGGTTCTAGGTCAAGGGCTTAAGCACCAGGATTTTCTCTTTGGTTGGATCTAGAATTAGCATAGATGCTTTTTTTTTTTTTTTTTTTTTTTGAGGGAGGGTAGTAACATCAATACTGAGTAGATAACCTACATTCCAGGTGCTCTACTAGAAGACTCTCCTCTCGTAAATCCAAATACTTGAAATAAGCAAATTAGTTTCATTTACAGAACCCCACATACCTGCTTTGTTTTAGTGGGATAGGCCTGGAACTCATATCCCCTTGGTTTTATCACGGAGAGAGCAGGATGGGACTTTGGAATCCCGTTCTCCCTGCCTGTCTTTTCTTGACTTTTCCCCTCACTTACCACCCAACATTTGTCCGTCCTTGTTGATGGGGCATCTTTCCTGGTGGTTGTTGCTTGGTTTCCTGGTTGTTGTAGAATGCCTGTCACATCGTGGATCTCCAATACGTGTTTGAATTTAGTGGACTCTAGTCATGCTGTAGCTCCTAGCTTGAGCAGCTCCTAGCCAAATGTGGCTATAGACCCACAAAGTAGGGCTAAGAAATTTAATGAAATTTAGAAACCGCTAGTGTATTTCGATACTCGGAAACTTAATGTTTGGAACAATTTGGGTATGTGAGCCTATTTACATACCTATTTGGATATGTAAACATTCTAAGACCTAAATAATGGTACTTCTGGCTAATGTTTAACCTGCAAATTAAGGTGTACTATAAATATACATGGATGTAAAACTAGAGCTTAAATTAGGTTTTACAGAAGTGATAGGATTTGGATGCATTACATCTATTCATGGTTAAACTAAATTACATCTATTCATGGTTTCCCAGGTCAACTACAGTTCTACTTAGTGAACAAGTTAACTGCTATCTCCACTGCAATCCAAGACCATTGCCCTTCCCCTTTAGCACAGAAGGTAGTCAGTACTCCCAGCCCTTTTCTCTAGGCATCTATTTAAGCCACATCCCCTAAGCAAGCATCAGGCCAACAGGCAAGCTTTAGAAAACCTTGTCAAGCTGAATCTATGTGCCACTGGAAATTAGTCCTATGGAGGAGCAGAGGGTTTTCAGTAGGAGATGGAGTTAAAAGCAGAATATGTGAAATGACACTAGATCTCAGACTAAAACAGGCATCCCTAATTCCAAATTCATGTTTCTGCCCTCCCAGTTCAAGTTGTGTTGCCTTGGTCCTCATTTGGAGTAGGAGTTTACAAAGCATGGTGGGTGCATGCTACCTCATGTTTTCGTGAGGCTCAAGCGTGTTATCAGGCATCTAGGATAGTTCCTGTCACATAAGCATGTAGTGTCCCTGTTGGTTGAATAAGGAAATTCACAGTCCCTGCTTAGCAGTTTGAAGTGAGGTTGACTTGTCTACAAAGCAGGTATTTCAGTACCAAGTTTAATGCCTTTTACTTTGCCGAAATATAAAGCAATCTAGAAGTTACTCCCTGAAGACAAACGGGGAAAATTTGTTTAACCAGGATTAATTTCAGAAATCCCCCCTGGAGAGATTAGAGACTGCCAGATTATGGCCAACAGTCCTAGGGAGTCCTTGGAGCAGGATGTTTATTTCCCTGGAGAAGTCACCATGCTTTTCTGTTAGTCTTAAGACTGTTTCGGGCTCAAAACTAAGCTTCTTCTGATCAAACTACTTGTGGTTGACAAATCCATGATCAGATGCTTCCTTTTAGTCACTGTTAATAGACACTGGATTTCAGTGTGGGGTGATTAGAAGAATATCAGGGTCACTTGAGAAGTGGTTAGAAGTGTAAATTCTTAAGCATCAGCCCAGACCTACTTAAACTCTGGGGGTAGGGCCTATTATGGTTTTTTTAGCAGCCTTCTTTCAGAGAACTTGTGGTCTAGAAGATTTCACACTAGGTCTAGATTAATTCTGCCTTAGTTTGGTCTTTTGGAAGAGTTTTTTTCTACACGCCCTCTTGAGCTTGAAACCATCTCTGCTAAATCTGATGTGTTTAGTTCTTGTATCCACTGCTTAGGTGGTCATCCAACTAGGAGTCTACTGCAACGTTATTCTATTTGGAAGCTGGAAAAGCTGGCTGGAGTCAAAACCTAGGGTATCATGGTTTTTCTTCTACCGTCATGCAAAATAATGCCCCAGGCTGGAGAGAGGAGATGCCCAGAGCAGATAGAGGACTTTATTTACAATAGTGGTTTACCTTTCGAATGAGAGGCTGGGCACAGGCTGGTAATGCAGTCTGGTTTTATTAACACAACTGGAATAATTCACCTCCGTTTCCTGATAGCCAAGTAGGACACTAACAAGAATCCAAAGATTAGGGTCCCGGAAAGGCCTGCCATCCACAGAGCTTGGGAGTCTATAGGAGAACCTGTAGGATGGACCAGGAGGTTAGCAGATGCCAAAACCAAGTGATACCATAGCCTGAAAAATACGCATGCTCTTTAGCAAAACCAAGCTGGTCAACTGGAGATTCACACTGGTCGTATTAGCACGGCATATGAAGTGGGGATGAGGAAGTAGCTTTGGTTTGACTAGTGGTTCAGGTATGAGGCTTCAAATAGCTAGTTAGGTCTCTTCTCACTCACTTGAGTTTTTGTGGAGCTTCTCTGCAGAGTCCATAGTGGCTTGGAGTAGAATCATGGGGCCCTTGCTAGAGATGCTCGCAGTACTGCTGTGAAGATGGAGGTCAGAGCGTCGTCTTCCTGTTGGAGAGAAGACAGCTAGGGATTAGTCAGACTCTTTTGCACATGGAGGGGGTGGGAGTTGGAGAGTTAAGTCCCTCAATATGTACAGCTCCATTCCATGCCTTCAGAAAACCTCGTTAAAAACAAAAAAACATTGGGGTGCCTACGTGGCTCAGTTGGTTAGGCGTCTGACTCTTGATTTCGGCTCAGATCATGATCTCACGAAGTTCGAGCCCCACATCAGGCTCAGCCCTGACAGTGCAGAGCCTGCTTGGGATCTTGCTTGTCCTTTCTCTGCCCCCTGCTCGCACTCTCTCAAAGTAAATTAACTTAAAACAGTAAGGAAAACACAGAACCTCCTTAAGGTGTTAGATATAAAGTCTTGTCTGAGTTTATATTAACACTGCTACCTCAGTTTCGCCAGAATTTGGTAATAGAGATTAGGATATTAGCCTTTCCCCAAACTGCCATCCTCCTCTAGAAGAGTCATTTGGACAGTAACCTGTTAATACCAACACCCTTTCCTAAGCTACAAAGGTAACTGGTAGCTTATGAATCCCATTTCTATTACCAGTTATAGGACTTTGGAAAAGTCCATCTAAGTTTTAGTTTCTTTAGGAGTATACAGAATATTTTTGGAGTTAGATCCTAAGTATTTAATGCAGTATTTCATGACTCTCATTACATTACCAATGTAATGGTAATGTATATTACCATTATATACAATATATTCTGGAATATATTATATATAGATATAATATATATTACCATTATATACAATATATTCTGGAGTATATTTTTGCCAGAAGGGGCTCACGAATCCCAAGTAATTCAGGGGCTAGACAGGTAAAAGTTAGTGGACGAGGTAGGAATACAGACATGTAACAAGAGTATTGGCTCTGATCAACTCAAGTAGATACTCTGTCGGCAATCATATGCCACCGATAAATCTTCAGGTCATGTTACCAGACCTGCCTTCGAGCAGGGGTAAATATCTAGATTTGTGAACTAGCCGGATAACTAGGGTTTTGTTAGACTGAGCCATATGTAGGTCATGAGCCAGTTTGATTCCTGGCTTAATCATAATGTATGTGGAAAAAGCAAAGACTGAGAGTTACTGGAGGATTGATAGCTCCTATTTAAAAGGCTTGGAATTCTAGGAAGCTGCTTGTCTGTTCTATTGCCTCAAAATACTTGAAGCAGCGTCATTAAGAAAAATCAATCTTCACTTGGAATCATTTGCCCACAGGGCAAAAGAGGTTAGCGGTGGGACTCCAGATTATTTCAAGTTTGTCCTCCAGTGTAGACAGTGTGGATACTCACGCCTGGCAACAGGACAGGTTATCCTACAGGAGGAGGTCCCAGCAGGCTGGCAGATGGATACATTACAGTGCAGATACACCTGGGAGCCAACAGAATGGAGATCATGGAGGAGAACCACATCAGAAGTCTTAAAACTTACCTCCCCGGGAAGAGGTTGAAAGAAACTTAACAGCAAATCTGGACACCCCAAGCCAATATCGCAATAGCACTGAAGAACTAGAGTCTAGAGGGCAGAGGACACTTGTGTCATTGGGATCAGTGATCACTTTGAGGAAGTACCAACAAGCCAAAATCAAAGGGCAGCCTTGGCCAAGGACTGGTGGGATGTGGAAAGGATTCCAAGTTGGCGGTTGGGGAGGGGGCATTTGGAGCCCTGCTGAGGAACACACAGGGCAGAATACACATCATACCGGTCCCCTGAGTGCCCACTTTGCCATGGTGTCCACAAAGCTGAAGGTGAAAATACTGAAGCGCTTGTAGTAAGATGGAAATGGTGTATCCAGGGCCTTCTGGACAGGGATCAGCTGGGTTTGATAGTTGTCTCCAACGTAGGGGCATCTAAGCAAAGATATCCAGCAGTCAGGATGGGCTTCCATGGGGGACCCCAGCACAGGTACACGGAGGAGCCACTTACCCTTTCACCAGAATGGGCCACTGGGACGGACTCTGGGAGTTCTTGCCGGGTGTGGCCCAACAGTTATGGAGGAGCAGCCCCAGGGAGGGGTCTGTTCTGTGGCGGATAGAGACCTCCACATAAATGGGATCCCGAAGCAACTTTACCACTGGGTAGTCACCAATAGTGTAGTAGGAGCCATAGTGCTTATCTGCAAGAGGCCAAAGTGGGTTGGAGCACTAAGGACAGAGCTAGAACTCTCTAGATGGCCTGAGACAGACCATCGCCCATAGGAGCACCTCTAGCAAATATCTTATTACCAATTTGGTCTATTTAAATATTTTTAGTATTTATTTTGAGAGAGAGAGCACTAGACAGAGCAAGTACACAAGTGGGAGGTGGGGCAGAAAGGGAAGAGAGAATCCCAAGCATGGTTGGGGCCATCAGCCTGGAGCCTGATGCAGGGGGCTGCAAACCAGGAGATCATGACCGGAGTCAAAACCAAGAGTTGGACGCTTAACCAACTGAACCACCCAGGTGCCCCAACCAAGTTGGTCTCCTAATGCCAAGAGAAGTAATAAGGCTTTAAGACTGTAGGCTAGCCAGGAGGGTCTCACCTTTGGCAATCTTGAGTTCCAGACTGAGGGGTCCATGCTGGGTTTTCAGATGGGGTGGGGGGATGGTAAACACCTGAACGCTAAGCGGGAAGGCATTGCTCCTTACAGAGTAGCTGCAGCTAACTCGAAGCCTATGGAAAAACATGACCTGTGTTAGCTCTCGTGGGTGGTAGCATGGGCCCCCACCTTTCAGGTTTTAAAGGTTTTTAGGAACCATTATACCCTAGGCATGGGACAAGTTTGTCAACAGGATGGGTATGGTTTCGGAGCTTGTGGGAACTAGATCTTAGCTGGGGAGACTAAGACCTAGACAGGATCAGTGTTTGAGCGTTGGAGATCTAAGAACCAGGCAAGACCTAGACGTGATACTGTGAGTAACATGAGCCTTTTGTAGAGAAGGTAGTCAGGGAAGATCCTGCAGGGAGTGGCTATGAAGGAAGATAAGTAGTAACAGAGGTAAGAGGAGGGAGAGAAATAGAGAACAGAGGCCAGAGTTGGTCCTTCTATATAGTCTCCTGAGACCACAGTCCAGGGTTGGAAACAGGGAGAGAGAGATGGCATTTCACAGAAGATGGGTTAAGACTGGGAAGTAGGCAGTGTTTCATGCAAGGTCCTACAAATTACCTTCATATCAAGTTTAAGCTATGTCAGGACAAGGAGGAAGCTTTGAGTGTAAAATCTTAGTAAGGTGTTAAGGGATTCTTTTTGCTACAGGGTGGACTATGCAGGCAGAAGGGAGAAGGCCAAAATGAACCCAAGGAAATCCCGGTCAGTGAAATAGGAGTCTGGGGGAGTTTGAGGCTTAAATGAAATCAGTGGCAGTGATGCAGGGAGATCTGATCCGATATGGTAAGATCAGACAGCCAAGGCAGTAGATGGGTCTCTGGTCATGACCAGAGGTTCTGTGGATTCAGGGCTTTACCCTAGAATCCTGTTTTATGGAAGAGAAGTCATTCTGGTCCAGCAGGGTGAGGTTAACTCAGACCTTTACCTGAAGATACTGTCACGGGTAATAGAACCATGGCTCCAAGTTCTCACATCTCTAGCTGCCACCAGCTCATTTTCATATACTGCCTGGTCTCCAGTGACCTAGAAGTATGGGCAAAGAAGTGTGGCCATTCCTGCTAGCCAGGTGCCCTTTCACTCAGAATTTGCTCTGATCTAGTAGTCAGCAAGGCTACCCCATCATAGGCTGCATTTTCTTCCCCTTGAGCAGAGGCAACAGCAGGTGGATTAACTGACCTGGGACCGTCTCACCTCAGTTAGCTCAGGATAAGAGAATAGGGCTTTGAGCACTCCGATGAGGCAGCCAGGAACATGACCACCAAGGCCAGCCAATTTCCCTGCTTGCTTCCCAGGGCAGTGTGGCAAGAAGAACCTATTACTTGTCCTCATGTGTGGCTCGGTAGAAGTGCTCTGGCATAATTAGGATCTTAGCTGAACACCCAGGGAAGTTTTCTGCTTTCTCAGCATGAAGCATTCTTCTGTCCGAGAGACCATCCTCCGGACCAAGAGGTGGTCAGCTGTATCCTTCCTGGCTAAGAGACTCTACCACTCCTGCCCTGTCACTAGGACATTTCTTTCTGACTTCGAGTTAGGAACAGGGCCAAAACTCAGCTGTTCTTACCCATCTCGTGGTGCCACAGGAATTAAATGGAAAAAAGAACAGGGCAAAGGCACGTGTTGCTTTCACAGGGTTACATTCGTGGTCCTTCCCGAAGGCCAAGCGCAGAGAATTTAAGAGCAGCGGGGGTGAGGTCACGTTCCGAGACACGGCGATGGAGAAGTGGCCGTCTTGGGTACAGCGTGAGGTCACTGAGAAATCAGAGTTGCTGTGCTGAAAGCAGGTCCTCCCTCCCGGTATTGAGCCAGCTAGACATTTAGCTACTTTTGATCCCTCCTCCCCGGGAAGCTGCCAGTCCCAGCTAGCAACCTTGCTGCATGTTCAGCTGGCTGAGCCTAATTAAAGCACTGAATGAGCATCCTCAGGAGCCCCTGGGTTTGAATGTTGCCTCCACTACTTGAGCAACTCGAGGCAAAGCATGTAACCTCCTAACTCTAGCTTCCTCCGTACAATAAGACAAAGTACTATTATACCTATCAGTCAGTATTCAGAGCTTAGAATAGAGGGCTGCCTGTATGTGTTTTGCATTAGAAAACCTTAGAGTAGGATTTGGGACACACAGGGAGTCTTGAGAGGAGGCTCTGTGGACACTTAACCTATTTATTCCCAAGGTGGCTCGTAATCTTCAATTTCTGTCAACTGGCTTTTTTGCTTCTGGAGCTCATTGAATATTTTGGTTTCTAGGAGAATTGGCAAGGGAAGGCTGTAGAAAGTGAGCACATAGGGTCAAGTATTCTCAGATGCGTTCATAGCTTATACATTCAACTTCTGGTCATCTTTAAACATTGGTTTTCTGGTGGGGGTAAGGGGGAGGGAAGATCACCCTTCTCTGGGTTTAGTTGCGAGTAATCCAGATTTTAACCGGTTTCAGAGATGCAAGAACTCACCTGTGTTTCCATAGTAACAGGAATTTGCCTCTGATTTGTAGCAGCAACCAAGCTTATTGCAGTCTCCCTGAGTGATGGGTGAAGAAGCACATGGTAGCCTGTCCCACATTGGGACAGAGTCACACAAGTCAGCGTTTGGAGCTTCTAGTGCTACGTTTTGAAGAGGAGAGGGACTTAAGCTCGATACCAAAGCTTGGTCTTTCAAGGAAAAAAAAAAGAAGATAATTACAAAGTATCAAAACTTGGGGCACCTGGATGACACTTTATTTCAGCTCAGTTCATGATCTCCTGGTTTGAAAGTTCGAATCTCACATCAGGCTCGGAGCTGTGCTAGCATGGGACCTGCTTGGAATTCTCTCTCCCCTCTCTGCCCCTACCCCATTTATGCTGTCTCTAAATAAATAATATGCAAACTTAAAAACAACTAAGTATCAAAATTCCCACAGATGCCCGATGATCAGGGTGGATCCATATTACATACTAGCAATTACATTTCAGGAAGTTAAGTCAATATTAAGTCCCCTGGGAAGAGTCCCCTGAAACTAGTACATTTTGAAAGAAGAGAGTCGCAGCAAGAGCTGTAGGTGCAGTGGGGCCCTTTATGCTTTGCTTCAAGCAAGATAGCCTTCCTTCCGTTCTGCTGAGATGCTACTCCATCTTTGAGAGCTAGGAATTACCAGGGGATTGTTCTGAAATGCGGGTTCTGGCACCGCAGGGCTGGTACAGGGGCCGGGATCCTGCATTTTCATCAGTGCTATCCCTCTGGATTACATTTTGGGTACAAGGTGGGATAGAAGAGGGGACTGCAGGTTGGAATCCGCTAGGACTTTGAGGGAGGGCTCGCAGAGGACAAGGCAAGAGTCACCGAAGCCTAGTACGAGTCACATTTCCTGCTAATTCCCCAGCTGAATGATCCAGTTGCCTCCAGCTGAAATGGTGGAGTTCTATTTTCAGGGCGCAGTTGCTCCTGGAAGGCATCTGCCAGGTGTCCTTGGTAGCTTCAGTTTTCTCCTGAAGCGGCTCAACGTTGAGGAGCTCCAGGTTCTGGGCTAATTCTGGTTTGAATCCCAGCCCCGGCACCCACTGGGAGGGGCCCTTGGCCAAGCTTGCTGCTGGGGGCAGCGATAGATAGCGTGTAAGGCACCGGTTAGGACAAGGGAGGGGACAGCGAAGCACTCTCCACAGTGCCTCGTGCTGAATAGTTGCTCTAGTGGTGGTTATCCTAAGGGCTGCGTGCGCAGGGCAGCTGGAGGGGAGTCCTTCAGGAGTGGCAGGGGTCACTATCGCTGCACAGAGCGGGTAGAAGAGGCCCAAGAACACATTCCAGGCAGCTCAGCACCACCGAGAACCCGAGAGTTTCCAGCCCTTACCTGGGGGATTCCTAGGACACCTGAGCACCTTGGTGTTGGTAACCCTGCGCCCAGCCGCATCTGTGCCTTCAACTCCGACTATCATGACGTAGTGGGAGTCCTGGGGAGTCACCCTGGATGCTGGGGTGGGGGGCCTCGACGTTCCTGGGGATTGGGTCGTGCTCACCCACTCGGTGACATAGCAGCTGCTGTAAGACGCTTCTAACAGCACGGAGCCCCCCGGGCTCTCCCTTACCCAGGTACCGCAGCCGGAGTTGTTCTGCAGCCTGTGTGGCAGCCCTTGATTGTCTGGGGGGTGAAGGGGAGCAAAAAGCACAGGTGGTCAGTCTCCACACTCACCAGGGCAGGGAAAGGACCGCCAACTTTGCCCATTGGACCCTGAGGGGCAGCAGTGAAGAGAGAGAGAGGGACAAGAGGGGGCTCGGATTCAGAAGAGAAGTTACATTTTAGAGGGTTTGATCTGTAGGAGTACCTGCAGAGGTCACCAAAGGGGGAAAGTGTTAGGAGGGTGAGAGCGTTAAGCCCCTAAGCCGGGGGAGTTGTCCAACTTACCCCAGGCTATGAGTGTAGGAGTCGCTTTCCCGGGGCTCGGGTTTATGGCAAACTGAAGGCTCTGGAGCCCACAATGCAGTTCACCGGGATAATCTGGTACCTGGGGCTTCTGCTGGCCACGCACAGCGAGAGACAAGGGAACACAGAGCAAGAGGGGCTGCAGCAGCCACATGATGCCATCAGGAGCCCCCACTGGCTGTGAGACCTGTACTTAGTTTCCCACGAACCAGAGCTCCCCTTGCCCCGTGAGGTGGCTTTAAATACAGAAGGAAACCGCTGTCAGGTGCACACCTGGGTGACATGCAGGTGAAGCTCCTTTGGAAAGGGTGGCTCTTCAGCCTCATTCACTTTAGGCCAAGGTCTGCAGCTGCATCGTGTTAAACACTGCAATCCAGGCAATTCTGAGCTCAGGAAAAATGTGGTACCTTATAGCTCAAAGAGGCTTCTCCAAGATGGCTCCCGTGTAGCACTTTATTCTAGCAGCTTACTGACTTCAGGAGACCATCTTCTAGAATTTCGCGTATTTGGGTACGAATCGAGCCCCGCTGCTTATGAGCTATGTGATCTGGGTAAGTTACAACTTTTTGGAATCTCAAGTTTTCTCTTCTGTAAAATGGGAATAATGTCTCCTGGTAGGAGTATGCTTGAGGGTTACGTGAGCTATTCTGCGTCACATGTCTGGCACGGTGCTCAGCCAACACTGTTGGGGCCTTGAAGGACCCCCACCACCTTCATGGTTCTAGGCTCTCACAAGAAGTTACTGCACAATTGGAACCTGGCTTAAATCTCAGAAAAATGTAACCTTGATTCAAAAAAAAAAAAAAAAAAAAAAAAGCTGACTTAAAAACCATCCCTGGCTCGAAGAGAGAATTCCACCACTGGAGTCTTTTCTTGACAAATTCCAAAAACTGTGTTTGCCATAGTGTCCTATTGGGCTCCCTAATAAGACCTAGGTGAAAATGTGGGTCGTGACATAAATTTCCCAAACAAATTCTGCCTCTTACATGGATATTTTTAAATCTCTTACCATTCGCCTAGGTTTTAGCCATATTTTCATAAATACGTGGGAGTTTGCTATTTGCATGCTTTCCACGTTGGTGTTCTCATCCTTATGAGCTGTGGTTTGCATGATCTGGGCACTGTTTAGGCCCTAGCACCAGACCAGGTTATAGAGGCATTCTGAGAGCTTGAGGAATGGATGGATATACTCCTCACTGCTGAGGCAAGAACTTGAAAACTGGCTTCTGACCTTCTACCAATTTCCCCCAAATGGTCTTCTGATTCTGTTTAGCCCAATATTTATCATATGGAAACTTTTCCCAGGTCAACAAAAAGTCTCAGCCAAAGCACTGAGAATGCATAACAGGTATCTTTACTTCTCGTCAACTAATGGAGAAGAACAAACATAGCTTCCTGGGGAAATTGGATAACTCATGTAACCATGTGGTAACAGCCAACACTGAGGGAATGCAGAACTCTGCCCTCCTGGGTGGGATGTGGCTTCCTCACCTCCTCTGCACTGGGTTTGGCCACTGGCCTGACACATCCCATTTCCTTACCCACAGGACTTACCTCGTTGGATTCCAGTGGCCTCTTATTTTTTATTGTGTCCTGAATGCCTCAGATAGTGTGTACTCAGTGTTGACTGAGTAAAGAATGAATCAACGAATGTGCTTTCAGTAGTGGCCATGTCCTGAGGCTGAACCCCATTGAAAATGTGGCTCAAACTCATAATCTTTAGGTATTTTTCCTTTGAGTAACTATACACGTGATTGCAAGTACAAGAAAGAAGGCGACGTGTGTTATGTCTTGGGCTTAAAGGCCAGTCTCCCCGCTAGACTTACGAAGGCTGTTCTGTAAAGCAGTGAAGGATCGAGGAGGGTTGCTCGTTTTGCTAATGCTTGGGAGGCAGTATAGCGTAGTGGTTATTTGGATTTTGGCCGTGAACGAACCTGAGAACAAATGCTACATCATTACTTCCTGGCTCTGTGACCTCTGTCAGCGAGTTGCAACTTTTGCATCTGGGAAGTGAGGATACCTCCCTCACGTGGGAGCTATTAGTACGACTGACAGGTGTCGTTTCATGAAGCAAGAGAACGCATGTACAGTGCTTCCGACGAAACTTGCTGCATAATTGTCAGTGTCAGGAGTGTCACCAAGACCAGCGCAGTGCTTGGGAGACACAGGTGAGATGGGAGGCACTGAGACAGCAGGTGCCATGCAGTGGCCTCCTTGGACTGGGGGCGGGGGGGGGGGGGGGGTCTGAGGAACAGCTTATCCTGGGGAGACCTCTAGTCAGGCTCTGTGTTTACACAGTTAACACATGAACATATAAATCTGAAACCAGGAAGACATCTGAAAGTCCACCCAGGCTCATACCAGTCACTCTGATGCCACAGGATCAAGGACGCATCCTAGGAGAATATGCCAGCAGGGCTGGGATTAGGTGATTTCATGCTTGCTGCCATGCTAAATCCCCTGAGGACGTGTTCATTCGGCTACACCGCTCAGTTTCAGGAGAGAAAATGCACTGATAGTGTGTGATCCACCTCGAGGAGCCCCACGTTTAACTTGTAAAATATCCTCTCCCCCTATTCTCTCGAAAGTAATGCTCTGCTCTTTGAGTTTGGGAGGGCAAGTGCTGTTTTAGGTCAGAATCACTTGATCACTTAAAAATAATTTTAGTGGATTTACATACAGATTACAAATCACTATAACCTGTAGAGACTTACCGAAAGCCCTGTAATCATTGTACCATTTGTTTGATTCCTATTTTATACACAGATTGAAGGATCCCTCTTGGGACACCTACCAGGGTACTGGGGAGTCCCACATGGGAGGCTATGTTGCCTGTAATGGTTAATTTCATGTGTCAACTTGATCGTGATGTGGAGCCCACATTAGACATTATTTCTGGGTGTGTCCATGAGGGTGTTTCTGGATGGCATTAGCAGTTGAATCCGTGGACTCAAGATGGCTCTCCCGGGGATGGGTTGGCACATCTGTTGTTCCAAAAAGAATGACAGATGAGGAAGGAGGAAACCTCTCCTGTCCAATTCCTGCCTGGTTGCTTCAGCTGGGGTACTGCTCTTACACTAGAGTTTACACTACAGACTCCCTGGCTTCTCAGGACTTCGGACTCGGGCTGGAGTTATGCCACTGGCTTTCCAAAGGGTCCAGCTTACAGACAGCAACTCATGGGACTTCTCAGCCTTCATAAACACATGAGCCAATTCCTCATAGTAAATCTCTATATAGAGATATGTAAACATGCATGCAAATATCTATTACTCTTTCTGCTTCTCTGGAGAACCTTGACAAAGACGCTGCCCATTCCTCATTCGTTGTCTGGCCACGGAGGGGTCTCTGTAAGGGGGGAGGACAGAGTAGTTTCTGACAATGGGGCAAGGCACACTGTACTTTCCAAAGACCTTGTTCAGTCGGAGCATATTTTTTCCTGAACCACCTTTGCATGTTTCCGTTTAAACCAGAGAACAAAGGGAGCACCTGGGTGGCTCAGTTGGTTGAGCATCTGACTTTGGCTTAGGTCATGATCTCATAGTTTGTGAGTTCAAGCCCCACATCGGGCTCTATGCTGACAGCTCAGAGCCTGGGGCCTGCAGCCTGCTTTGGATTCTGTGTCTCCCTCTCTCTCTGCCCCTCCCCTGCTCACTTTGTCTCTGTCTCTCTCAAAAATAAATAAACATTTAAAAAAAGTGTTTAAACTAGAGAACAAGGGTACATCTATGCCGTTTACTAATGTTCCCTTTATTGGAATACGGGCACACACAGCGATTTCTCCAGAGAGCGGTTGCATTCTGATAGCACCAGGATTGTTATAAAGCTTATGGCCGTCCCTTGGGACAGACATTTACCGTGGTTCTCTTGCTGTGACTAGAGTGTGTCCTCCTGACTGGAGGGTGAGGTATATTGGGTAAACAAAGCCCCAGGAAACCCTCTCCGAGTCTGATAAGGCAATAATCAAAATTACCCCCAAATATGGAGGAGCGATTAGGCCATTGTGTGTGCTAATCAGTAATTAGGGAGGAGTGAGGGAGCACCCAGCTGTTCTCGGCATGTGGTGGAAATTAGGACACTTCTCTTCTGAAGGAAGATGGCAAACTGAATTTACTGTAAGTACTTACATGGTTTGTCTTTTCAACAAGCAAGAATGAGATGTAAGCCTGAGTCAGTCGTGACTTGATGGGTCCCGTTGCTGGGTCTCCCCTTTCAACTTCCTGTCTCCATCCTGGGCCACGCAGCCCACCTCCCCCGCGCCCACCCTGCTCTGAGGTGGTCTTGCCTCTCCTGCTCCACCATTTCCTTTGCCACCAGAACTGATGGCCACCAGTGGGGAGGATGATCCTTCTCCTGTCACAGGCAGGAAGACCCAACTGAATAGCTTTTTGGACTTTGAGAGGAACGTCAATACATTGGTGGCTCCTCCCTCTTGAAGTGGAAGGGGAGTTTAAGGAAGGTAGGAGAGTAAGTTGCTAAAGAGAGAAAAAGAGCTAAAACTAAGGACTTTGGGGTGGGGATTCACAGAAAAAGTTGCTGTTTCTGGTCCACACGGGATGTCTATTAAAATGTTGCCTCTCCTCCTCCATTATGCTCACTTCCTTAAGAGCAGGGCACCAGACGTACTGGATTAAAGCCCACACTGATGACCTCATTTTAACTTCATTACCTCCGTAAAGACCCTATCTTCAACACATCTTTGTTAGGCATAATTCAGCTCAAACACCTTGCAAGCCATTGTCAAGCTGCATCAGCCAAACCGATCTTTGGGCTTTTTTTTTTCTTTTTTTTGGTTGACATGAGAACTGTGTGCATGTGGATGCCTCTATTTCTTTACTTTTTAAGTTTATTTATTTTGAGAGAGAGAGAGAGAGAGAGAGAGAGAGAGAGAGAGAGAGAGAGAGAGAGAGAGAGAGAAAACCCCAAGCAGGCTCCACGCCGTCAGCACTGAGCCCGGTGCAGAACTCCAACTCATGAACTGTGAGATCAAGACCTGAGCCACAATCAAGAGTTGGATGCTTAACTGACTAAGCCACCCAGGTGCCTCTGTTTCTTGACTTTTATAATTTTCATTTACTTGTTAAAATTCTTTTTAAAAATTCCCAAACGTGCTTTGGCAAAACTAAAGGGATTTTTATTTATTGTTTTATCTGTCTATTTTTTTAAGTTTTAAATTTTATTTCCAGTTTAACATCCAGTGTAATATTTGTAGCAGGTGTACAATACAGTGATTCAGCACTTCCATACATCATCAGGGACTCTTCACAAGTGCCCTCCTTAATCCCCATCACCTACTTTACCCCCCACCCACCTCCCCCTCTGGTAATCATCAGTTTATTCTATATAATTAAGAATTGTTTCTTCATTTGTCTCTCTCTCTCTCTTTTTCTCCTTTGCTCCTTTGTTTCTTCCACGTATGAATGAAGTCATAAGTTATTTGTCTTTCTCTGGCCAGCTGGTTTCACTTAGCACGATACTTTCGAGGTCCATCCACGTCATTGCAAATGGCAAATGTGATCTGCAAATAATGAAGGTTTGACTTCTTCCTTATCAATTTGGGTGCATCTTATTTCTTTTTGTTGTCTGTCTGCTGTGGCCAGGACTTCCAGTACTGTGTTGAATAACAGTGGTGAGAGTGGACATCCTTGTCTTATTTCCGCCCTTAGGGGAAACGCTCTCAGGTTTCCCCCATTAAGGATGATGTTAGCTGTGGGTTTTTCATAGATGGCCTTTAATATGTTGAGATATATTCCCTCTAAACCTACTTTGTTGAGGGTTTTTATCATGAATAGTTATTGTACTTTATCAAATGCCCTTTCTGAGTCTATTGAAATGGTCATACGGATCCTCTCCTTTTTCTTATTGACTTGATGTATCACATTGATTTGTGAATACTGAACCACCCTTGCATCCCAGGAATAAATCCCATCTGATCATGGTGAGTGATTTCCTTAATGTGTTATTGGAATCGGAGATTGCTAGTATATCTTTGAAGAGTTTTGCATCTATGTTCATCAGGGATATTGGCCTGTTGTTCTCTTGTTTAGTGGTGTCTTTATCTGGTTTTGGTATCAGGGTAATGCTTGTCTCATAGAATGAATTTAAAGTTTTCCTTCTAAACTAAAAGGATTTTTAAATTCCTTTTTGTTTAGAGGAAAGGGATCAGTAATGCACACTGTGGCTGAGTGGTTGGTACTAATTGGATTGTTTTCGTTTAGAGAGCAGGCGGACCTGGTAAGACAGGACGGCTGAAGGATAGAAAATTCAGGAGGAAAGATGCAGGCCACATGGAAGCCAGGCTCACTTTGGTCATTGCCTTATGCTTGGTAACTCTTGTAGTTCAATGGCTCTCAGCTGACTGGAGTTGATTGGGTAATTAATTTACAAATGTTGTGTCTGATTCTATCGTGTATACTCACGTTTCTTATGTTCTCTCCTCAACCGGGATATAGCCTTGCTTTTCTAATCACATGCCTTTACATACATGGCTTCCTCTTCATGTGATGCATAGGGTCCCTTCTCTGTTGGCCCAATTCCCTATGTTCACTTGGGCAAAGGTTCTCCAAAGACCCGTCCCCGGACCGGCGATGTCAGCCTCAGCTGGGGACTTAACAGAAGTATAAATTCGGGAGCTTTACAACAGACCTGGTGAATCAGAAACTCTGGGGTAGGGACCCACAGAGTTAAGTCGTGTGTCACGACCGGCGCGACAATCACCGAGGTCAGGGTCCTGAGGGTAGGGGAATGCAAGAAAAAAGAGAGAAGAGAAAGTTTGGGAACAGGAGGGTCCCCTGGGCTGATGGCCCAAGTGACGGCTTATTGTTGCTGTACACAATCTTTTATAATATAAGACTCTTATGGATCAGGTCATTCTAAGAATAAACAGGTTTCACATGATCACTGCCAGCCAAAACATTTACTTCTGTGTACCTTGCGAACTTTCTGAACAGGTCACAAGACCTTGTTGATAGATTGCTAGCAAAACACAGTTCCCATGTTTGTTTCTATCTGACTCGGGGTAGAAAAAGGGAGGTAGCATTACTGCCAACACCTGCAGACCACAGGCTTCAGGAATTAACTTTCTCAGCCTTGACAAGGCTTTCGTATGCCCTTGAAAGTGGGGGAATGGGAGGGGGAACCACCGGGTTGGCTTGAGTCAACGGGGAACATTGCTCGACCCGGTCTCAGCCTGGCACCGGGCCCCCACAGTCGTCTTCCAGGGGGTTCTGACACATACTCAAGCTTGAGGACCAGGGCTTTTGGGTGGTGTTTTTCAGGTCTTCTTTCCCATGAAGCATTTCGTGATCCCCCATCTGGAGGCAATTTCCTCTTGATTTGGTTTCCAGCTGTCTTTGTGTTGCTCTTGGGACAGTTACAATCCAGGACTCTACTTCCCCTCCTGGTTTGTAAGGTCCTTGAAGTCCGTGTTGTACTCACCTTTGAATTCCCCCACATGATTTGCCCACGTCCTCAGACAGCATTTTTGAGACGAATGAACACTTATTACTTATTTATTTTGAGAGAGTGCATGAGCAAGCGCAGGGGAAGGGGAAAGGGACCAGGAGAGAGAGAATCCCAAGCAGTCTCCCTGCTGTCAGCACAGGGCCAGACGTGGGGCTCGATTTCATGAAATGTGAGATCACGACCTGAGCCGAAATGAAGAGTAGGGTTAGGTTGGGGCGCCTGGGTGGCTCAGTCAGTTAAGCATCCGACTCTCGGTTTTGGCTCTGGCTTAGGTCATGATCTCATTGTTCGTGAGTTCCAGCCCCACATCGGGCTCTGCACTGACAGCGTGGAGCCTGCTGGGGATTCTCTTTCTCCCTGTCTCTCTGCTCCACCCCTGCTTGTGCTCTGTCTCTCTCAAAAGAAAAAAACAAAAAAAAAAAGATGCTTAATTGACTGAACCACCCAGAGGCCCCAGAACTCTGTTATTTAAATGGTTTGCATCATGCTTCAGAGGGGGCCTGTTTTGCAAGTCCTACTTCCTATTTGCCGCCAGCCTGTGTTTTTGTGCTTAACTCACCATGTAAGTGAAGCTTCCTGTTCTCTTCAGGCTAAGATGCAGACTCCTTCCCAGGGCCCTGAGTCCTCCCCGATCGTGTCCCTGCCCGCCGGTCCAGGGAAGCCTCTTGCCTCCCGGTGGCTGGTCCAACGGTTTCCCAGACCCAATCCTTTGTCTCTCACGCTGTGCTGTGGCCTGTGCTGTTTTCTCTTCTGGAACACCCTCTCCTGCTTTGTCTGCTTCTTTGCTCCTGCCTGGCTTATGTTAACTTACGTCATTGCATCTTATTCTTTAAAAGGTCTGGCTGAGGCATCGCCTCCTCTGGAAATCCTTCTCTGGCCACTGGCCCCCAGGGTTGGGCTGGGGGATTTCCTGGGGACTTGTGCCTCCTTCAGCCCTTCTTGGTGCGTCTTAACTGTTACTTACTGGGTCTGGGCCCTTTTTGGCCACAGAGTCTTTGAGTGCAGGCTGTGTCCCTTCTAGCTTAATGCCTTCACCATAGCAAGGCCTCAGTAAATAATTACAGAATAAGAGTGCCTGGGTGACTCAGTCGGTTGAATATCTGACTCTTGATCCCAGCTCAGGTCTTGATGTCAGGGTCGTGAGTTCAGGCCCTATGTTGGGCTTCCCCCTCGGCATGAAGCCTACTTAAAAAAAAAAAAAAAAAA
>NW_024412747.1:1938043-1943145 GCF_014898765.1 Herpailurus yagouaroundi | reverse complement strand
TGAAGCCTACTTAAAAAAAAAAAAAAAAAAAAAAAAAAAAAAAAAAATGAAATGGGCAGATAATGTTCTGGGAATGCAGCTTAAACAAAATTTAAATTAACCCATTGAACACCCCTCCTACCCTCTTACCTGTCTGTCCTGCATGTCCCAGTCCTGACTAGCAGTCCTGTTTGCATTCAGTTAAACAGAGTTTTCTTAACTTCACAACCTTCCCTAGAAGTGGGACCAGTTCAGTGATTTTACCAAAGCATATTTGTGCATCTACAAAGATATATCTTGGAGAAGGGTAGCTGCTACCTGGCTTCCTTTTACTCTAAGCAAATATCAATGGAAGCATCACATGTTTGTGTTAAGATCTTTTTATCCAGCCTGAGCACAAGTAACTTGAGTCATACAGTTAGTGAATGCTTTGGGTGTCAGTTATGTTAATTCCACTCTCCGCATAAACAACAACTAACGTTCACTAAGCCTCTACTCTGGATCAGAGACTTTCCTAGATCCTGGGGATAAAACTCTGCTTTCTCCTGTCCTCATTTTCTCGTTCTCTCCTTGTATCCCAGTATCTCTTTCATCGGACATACTCTGCCATGTACTATGCTAGGCTCGGGGGTCTAGTAGTAGATAGGGGGTACTCGATCTCATGGGATTTACAGATGAGATGCTTTTGAACAATAGCTAAATACACATGGACTCCTATGCCTAGCCCAGTATCTGGCAATGGATACTTGGAAAGTGAATAAATGAATAAAACTATACTCTCAGAGGCTAAACCAATTTCAAATGTATACATTTCACTTAAGAACAACCAGCGGCTGGTTGTGTCAGGGCGTGTGATTTGGGGGCTGTCCTTTGAGACAAGGTGCCAAGCATTATAGAGAATCCTTCCAATATTCGCCTTCTCATGTATTTATTTCTCACCCTCCTCCTTTTCCTTTCTTTCTTCACGTGGTGGAGGAGTTAAAGGTTAGAATCCGAGCTACAACACCTATTCAAGCTTGCTGTTTTTCTTTCCCTTCAATCTTCAAAGGCTTCATTTTACAGAGCCTTCTGATTTACTCAGTGCTGATAGAATTGGAAGTGAGATTCCTCCAAATTCAGCAGGAGCCTCCGAACAACTAGCTTTGGGGCTGGTGTCCATGACTGGGGGACCCACAGGTCCCAAAGGCCAAGGGGGCTGCCCCTGGGCGTCTCCCCCTGGAAGCTGACCGCAATCCCTCCTCACCTCTTCCCTCTGCCCCTAGTGATACTTTGCACAGCTTTATTACAAAAATTTCTCCAGAAGTGATGAAAATTGTTGCAAGGACAAATTGAGGTAACAGCTGGAGAAAGATTGCTTGTGGATTGGAGATGCAAATTGGCCACGGCACCGGGTAATAAATGAGTCCAATCTGTGTAAGAGGCTAGGGTCATGCTTGTTACAGCTCCACGCACCTACACCGGCGAGAGCTAGACTCTGGCAGGGATTTATCACGGAGTGTATTAAAAGTGTCATTAGTGAAAAATTAATATTACAAAACATTTTAGGAGGGCTGAAGCAATCATCCCTCTTTAATAACACAGGACAGTTCCCATAAATACCCTTTATTTTTTCCTCAAGCAGAAAATGAGGAGTCTGCCAGGATTCTCCGATCTCACCCTCTCTCTCCAAATTGCCAACTGAAACGGGTGATCATTTCATTTCTTTCTTCTTCAAATGGGTCACATTGTTGGCTTGTTGTTTGACAGGCCATGCCTTTCCCTTTATTTAAAAACACAGAAGCCTCGTGGCCTTTGGAGGTAAAGGAATTGCTTCTCATCGGTTGAAAATCATAAGCTTTGAAGATGGATTTTTAGGGAGCCTTTTTCTTGCAATAAGTACTGAGCCGTGTTTATATCATCCTCTCCATGCCTTGAAGGGGGTAGAAAGACCTTTCGTTGACACTCATAGCTTTGTAGCAAAAGCCTTAGGAATTGAGGGACCCTTGCAAACACCCCTCTTTCAACCTTGGAATTCTGACATGTCCACAGAATAGCCAGGGAGATGATCTCACCGTCCTCATTTCAACGTTCTCCTTGATTAAGCATCTACAGTTGACCTTTGAACTATGTGAGAATTAGGAGTGCTGACCCTGTTCGCAGTCAAAAATCCATGTAAATTTTCCACTCCCTCAAAACTTAACTATTAATAGCCTATTGTTGACCGGAAACCTTACCAATGACATGAACAGTCAATTGATGCATATTTTATATGCTCCATACTGTATTGTTAAATAAAGTAAGCTAGGGAAAATAATATAGTAAGAAAATCATAAGAGAAAATACATTTACATTACTGTACTCTAAAAAAATCTTCATGTAAGTGGACCCGTGTAGTTCAAACCACTTGTTGTCCAAGGGACAACTGTATGATATGCCATAATTGTGCTAGGAATTAAAGGAGTGGTAATAATAATAAAACTCAAAGGAAAAAAATCTGATTTTTTTGAGAGAGAGAGAGAGAGAAAGGCAGCATGTGTGTGAGTGGAGGAGGGAGGGGCAGAGAGAGAGAGAGAGAGAGAGATAGAAGGAGGGAGAGAGAATCCTAAGCAGTCTCCACCCTCAGTACAGATCCCAATGCTGGGCTTGATCTCATGACTGTGAGATCATGACCTCAGCCAGAAACAAGAGTTGGATGCTTAACCAACTGAGCTACCCAGGAACCCCAAATCTGAATTTTTAAACAGTAAAGAAAATCTCAGACGTACATACTATTAGAGCTGGAAGCGATTTTAAAGATCTTATGTTTTATGTAAGAGAATGGAAGATTGTTGGTTTTGCTCAGAGTAGTTGAGAATTGGAATGAGAAACTAGGAAAAATAAAAAGAAACTAGGAGTTTTGATTATATGGAGTAAAAGTTCAAAACTCGGATGGGAGCCAAGGCAGACACAGTGAAGCAATGAATAAGTAATGCAGAAAATTCCAAAACAATAACATGAGACATTTTATAACCAAGTGAAAAACATGCGATACAAACAAAAGGGGCTAGGACTTCAGAGCAGGGCAAGGCCAAAGACATCAGAGTTGAAGCTATCCAGAGGTGGAATTTGAGTTCTTGTTGAGGATGGTCAGGTGGGAAAGGATAGATGATAAGGAAGGAGGCTAGTCTAGATTTGATGGATGAATGACCAGCGAGAATTCAGTGACTGAAGCCACGAATGAACACGTAGAACAAGGAATCAACAGGATATAGTTGGGAGACAGTGAAGGGTCTTGCCCAGTGGAGAAGGTCTGGGTTGGGAGATGAATGTGATAGGAGACACGGCTTCCGCTCTTCTCATGTGCCTTGCATTGGGAGCAAATGTACAAGGTGAGTCATTTAGATCTGGACATGTTTACATTTGAATGCCAGCGGTGGAACCAGAATCCAGCTCTCCTAAACCTAAGCCTAAAGACTTTTCCATGGAAGCAAATTTTGTCTCAGCATGGGAAAGCATTGATCAATTAGAAAAAAGGAAATTTAAAAGGGAAACACCATTGGGGCGCCTGAGTGGCTCAGTCAGTTGAATGTCCGACTTCGGCTCAGGTCATGATCTCATGGTTCCTGAGTTCGAGCCCCATGTCGGGCTCTGTGCTGACAGCTCAGAGCCTGGAGCCTGCTATGGATTTTGTGTCTTCCTCTCTCTCTGCCTCTCCCCTGCGTGCGCTCTCTCTCTCTCAAATATAAATAAACATGAAAAAATTTTTAAAAGAATTACAAGGGAAACACCAAGATGACAGGCATGATGATGGTGTTATAGATGGCCTGAAGGGGGCAGTGTGTGGGAGAGAATTAGGAGCAAATACAATCCAAATAAAATCTGAGATGATCTGGGAAGAGGAGGCAAGTCTTCAGGCCTCCTATTTTATCTACATGCTAATGATACCTTTTCCTGAAATTGTAAGGAATTCACTTCGGTCAGAAATTCCAAGTTTTCTCCCAAGTGATCAGGCTGATTGCTCATGCTTCCCCTATTCCATCTGTAGCTTGCTCCTTGGCTGCTAAATGATGTGGCAAATTGACATTTCTGCAACAGCACAGGAAGAAAAAACCCCAACAACCTGTTTTTGATTTATGCACTGCATTTTCATGCTCTGGGGCCTAGATAATTTAGCAGAGGCTTGAAATGAAGGAGAAAGCATTCAAAGTCATGTGGGGATTTGATAATACCATTGGATTCAAAGTTATTTGTATGATATTTGGAAATAATTAGTTTTCCAAACCTTCTTTATTTTCAAACACAGGTTATTCGTCTACAGGTGCACAGGTGACCCCCTTGATGGTAAGTGAAACCATCAGAGTGTGGGGACATTGCGTATTTGCTAATGCAACCAGGCATTAAATGCCATTCCATTTCAATGTCCTGAAGGAAGCAGAGGCCATTACAACAGCCTGTCTTCCAGGGAAAGAAAGAGCTTTGGCCTGGGATTGAAGAGATGTGGGTCCTAGTTCCAGTAGATTTTTCTATCCTTGGACCTCCCATCCTAGGGCTCACGTGTAAGAATTGTCAACTAGCATGTTGCCGAATGCATGACAAGCTAGTTGTGGGATTTTGCACACTTGCCTCTCTGGATGTCCGTGTCCTCTGCTGGGAAATAAAAGCATCCTCGTTGGGTATCTTTGCACTAAAATCCCATGACTTGGGTCTTGTGAGATGTGAGCTTATTTATCACTTTGACTCACTCCAATAAAAATGTTAGCTGTGGCCTGTGATGTATGAATTGAAAAGTCTTGCTAATGATTTTGCTCAAGATGAAAATTCTGTTTAAGGCAACCTCCATTTTTTCTAAATTATATATAGATAGTTATGAATTAGGCATAAGACATCATACCAATACCAGTGCAATAACATATTATTTTAAAAGCGAACAGTTTCCTATGACCCAGCAATAGCACTTCTAGGAATTTACCCAAGGGATACAGGAGTGTTGATGCATAGGGGCACTTGTACCCCAATGTTTATAGCAGCACTTTCAACAATAGCCAAATTATGGAAAGAGCCTAAATGTCCATCAACTAACAAATGGATAAAGAAGTTGTGGTTTACGTATACAATGAAATACTACTTGGCAATGAGAAAGAATGAAATATGGCCTTTTGTAGCAA
>NW_024412747.1:1901263-1937643 GCF_014898765.1 Herpailurus yagouaroundi | reverse complement strand
CCGAATGGGGAATCTTACCATTATAAATAAAGGCTATGAAAGAAAAGCTTTGTCTGACATAAGGGCTTAAGAAACCCATAGCGAGTCCACTGGTGAATGGTGAGATGCGGGCTCAGAATGCTTTATGTTATTTTTGTGTATTCTCTACGGGTACACTGGGATGTTCTTCTAGAAATTACATTTGTACCTTTTTTTCTCTGCTGAAAGAAGAGCCAAGGAAGGGCTTTGGAACCCTAGAGGGGAATTGCCTATTTCTCCAGTATGGGTGTTGGTCTCCCTGGAATCCCTGCTGGGGCTCCGCTGGAAAGGGTAGGAGTAACTGGGATCTTGAAGAAGCTTCTTTTCCACGGGTATTGCTGAGTAGTGACCCTGTGTGTAGAGACAAGTGAGTGTACTCAGATTCTTTGTTTTGTGCATGTATGTATGTATGTATGTATGTATTTTTAAATGTTTATTAATTTATTTTGAGAGAGAGGGAAATAGAGCATGAGCAGGGGAGGGGCAGAGACAGAAAGGGAGAGAGAATTCCAAGCAGACTCCATGCTGTCATCATGGGAACCTCTCTTGGGGCTTGATCCCACGAACCGAGAGATCATGACCTGAGCAGAAATCAAGAGTCAGACGCTTAACCCACTGAGCCTGTGTTTTGTGTATTTAAAAGGAACAGCTGGGGGCCCCTAAAGCATGGATTCCCAGGAAGGGAGGGAGGGCAGTGACCAAGAGGACAAGGTGCACGCAGTGGTTCTGGACCAGTGAGAGGCGAGGTGAGTGAACACACCAGAACCAGCCCCGAGTCCGCCTGAGAACACCAGCTGGTCCCCTGGGAGGTGGCCAGGTGTGGCAACGGAACATTCAAATCCTACAGTCTGCAGCCTCAGGTGCACATTGGATTATTGAAAAAGTGGGTGGGCCCTGCTGTAGAGAGCCCCTGGGCAGGAAACCATTTCCTCGAGGCTCAGATCCTACTGTTGGTGCAGGCACAGGACCCACCTCACACAGGGGTGAGGCTTCAAGACATGGGGAGTAGGTTCAGGCACTAGCCCTGTTTCAGTGGTGAGATCTCTGCCCTCTCCCCTAACGATCACCCCCACCTGCTTTGGGACTGCTGAAGTGCCCGGACAATTCTGGAGGTAAGGGGCATCTCAGCTGTAGATAATGGAGATCCTGTTAATGGTACAGATCAGGGCTTGAATCATTAACTTAAAAAGTGACTGTATGGCATCTTGAGTTTATGGAACATACTGGTTTTATAAGTACTACACATTTAGTACACATTTAGAAGATATGGAAAATGCAGAGAAGCAGGAAAAGGAATAAAATCATTCAAACTCCCAAACCCAATGACAATCTCACTGTTACAATTTTGGTGTGACTATTCTCCTAAGAAAAGAATATTCTAACAAGGAGAATGCAAGCAAATATTTGAGACCAGCTGTATATCTTCTGACAGGGACCCAGTGGTGGGTTGGGGCCACTCCCCAGGCAGTGCAGCCTGCCGGATTTTACAGGAACCTAGATTTGGTTTTCATTATGGACTAAAAGCTTGGTGAGGGGTTTTTGTTGCATTCGCTCCTGAGACTTAGCAGCTAAAAGAGAGACTGGCTCACAGTTGGCACTCGGTATATACTTGCTGAATGAATGAATGAGTGAATGAATGAGTGGACTCTAGTCAGGGTTATCTGATTCAGCAAATAAATATACAGCACACCCAGCCAGTCTGAATTTCCAATAAATGAATACTTTATTAGTATCCTTCTATCTAAATATTGCATGGCCATACTTCTATTACAAGTTATTTGTTGTTTTCCTGAAATTCAGATTTGAGTGAGTGCCCTATATTTGATCTGGCATTATTTTGGTGAGGCTCACTATTCCAGCTGGATTACTTGCTGCCTTGTTATTGAGAGATTTAAGCTGTCCTTTCTAGGAGAAGGGAGGGAGATGACTGGCGTGTGACTTTCAGAAAGCAGAGGAGGCTTGTCGCAGCCTCTTCACCCAAGCGGGTCCTTTACCCACACCTCGACCGGCCTCTCAGACAACAAAGACTTTGCACCTGGCAGATATGTGTGTGACACACCTGTGCTACCAATTCCCGAGGGAGCCATGCCTTGGGGACCTATGGAGGAAATTCGATGATTATCGTTCTATTGCACGTCAGTGACAACAAGTGAAGTTGGTACTTATTTTACCTCAAGCTATAAGGCAAGTCCCTGCTCCACAGGGAAAGGATGACCGTATGTCCACGAGAAATTTCATATTCTGTTCCATTAGCAATTCAGGAGAGATGGGTAGAACTGGGGGGAAAATAAGCTATGCTGGGGAAATACCTCTCCAGAGCTACTTAAAATATACCATATTGGCGTAATTTCCTGCAACCGTAACTATCCCACACGTTCTTCCTTGGGTACCCATGAACGGCAGCTCTTTCAGGATGCTTTTTTGGATCTACTAATTCAGATATGCATCCAATAGATGTGCGAGGAACACCAGCTCTGTGTGAGCAAGATGCTGAGGGATAATTTTAAAAACCATTTTTTGGAGGAGACAGATAAATAAAATATGCAAAATAAATGTGTAATAAATAATTATGGAAAACTGAGGATAAATGCAATGAAGAAAAAATAGAGCGTGCTATCAGACTGGCTGAGATAATGAAAGAAGGCTGGTGTGGCTGGTGTGGGAAGAGAGGAGGCAGAAGTGCTTTGAAGACATGTCTGGGCCAGGTCACGTGGAGCCTTGGAGAACACATCAGTGTGTTCTTCCTTGTCATGAGAGCAATGGGAGTACATGAGGTTTTAAGCTAGAGAATGAAATAAGCGGATTGCAGCTTGAAAAGCTTACTCGGGTTGGTGTGTGAAAACAGATTGAAGGTCAATGGTGGGTATGGGCAGGGTGAGTTAGAAGGCTTGAGCAGTGGTTCAGGTGGGACAAGATGGTAGTTTGGTCCAGGGTGTTGGTAGAGAGGACAGAGCGAAGGATATGCAAATTAGGTAAGCAGTCAATGGGGCTCGTGAAGAAGGGAGTGTGGTGTCAGGACTGGCTCTTGGGTTTCTCATGGGCACAGCCTGATGGTGTTAGTACCATTCTCTAAGATATGGAAGACTAGATGGAGGGAGACTAGGTTTTGGAGGAAGATCCTGAGTTTGGTTTGGGACCTGCAGAATTTAATGTGCCTTTGGCACTTCATTTACATTGAGTAGGTATTTGGATGCATTGGCGCTGGAATTCCAAGAAAAGGTCTGGGTTACATTTTTAAATTGGAACTCATTGACAAATGGATGGCGTTTGCCTAAACAAAGGGTATAAAGTGAAAATAGAGGGTGAATTTATGGCTAATTTCTGAGAAGCCCCCTTTATTTAAAAGGGTATTCAGAAGGGCGCCCGGGTGGTTCAGTCAGTTACGTGTCTGGCTCTTGATTTTGGCCCACGGTTGTGAGACGGAGCCCCACGTCGGCCTCCACATTGAGCGTGAGGCCTGATTGAGATTCTCTCTGTCTCTCTTTCTCTCTCTCTCTTCCCCTCCCCAACTTGCATGTGCACTCTCTCTCTCTCTCAAAAACAATAATAAAGGTTATTCAAAGAAGGATAAATTAACCAAGGGGATTGGAGAATAGCCAGAGGAAGCCTAAAGTGTGTAGAGTCACGAGAGCTGGTAGAAGAGAGCATTTGAAGAAGGAGGATCAACAGAGTCTCTTGAAAGATTAAGTGAGATAGAGACTAGACAATTCCATGGCAAAGAGCTGGGGGAAGGTGAGAGGTAGACATAGGGAGTTGAGACAACACAACAATTATTTGGACGTTTTTGTGTCAAGTAGAAGAGACAGGGCAGTAGCTGGAAGAGTAAGTGGTAATGGTAGAAGGAATTTTATTTTAGGATGGAGGAGAGTCCAGACAGTTTAAAAAACTGATGAGATGAAATCATTAACTAGAAAGAGAAGAAAACAATGCAGGAAGAGAAGAGGTCATTGCTAGTGTAAGTAAGAACCCAGCAAAGACCAGAGGAAATGGGCCCACAGCATAAGCTGAGGAACTGAGCCTCCAGTGGAGAAGGGGCATAGTAATAGGAAGAAACAGACACGTTTCACCTCCAAAAAGTGTGTAAGTTTGGTATTAGAGAATTGAGATCTCTATTCTTGTGATGTAGGAGATGAGGCTATTCATCTACTGAGAGTAAAGGGAACTGGGCAGTTCTGGTTCCTAAGTGAATGAATGCCACTAGTGTTTGCCATGGACATCCGTTAGAGGGGTAAATTGGAACCCACACCGAACTGGAGTTCTTTTGTTGGATAATTAGCACAGAGGCTGTGCAAATACTTCTTTTGAAAAGCTTTCTGACATGTACACCATTCGTGTTTTATTACTCCCAACATTTTTTTAGCATATTACAATCTATTTCTATAAGTAACATAGCCATCTAATACAAAAAGTTAGAACTCCCCTCAAGTATAATTAATTTTATCACAAAGCTGGAAAATCAGACCAGAAAAGTTATTTGCATTATATAATCTGGTGATGGCGTAAAAACTGCCTGCACATGCCTCACATTTATGCTTAAAGCAGGTTAGTAATTATTATCAACAACTGAAACTCTTCTGAAACCACTGAATTGGAATTAACTTTTCAATGGTGTATGCGATGTTAAGAATGTGACTAATGTCAATGAACAAAATATAACTTATTTGGACTTTTTTCTTAAAACGATGCCTTTCTTTTAAAAGTACAAAGAAAAATAATTATAAATACCCATGTTTGAGGGAAAAGTAAAAGTTGAGGCATTCATTGAATACAAATAAAGTATCTGAGAAAGGTTAGTTTTTCTTGTACTGTGTATTCAATGAAGCAGGAATTATATCAGAATTTTTTTTTCTTATTTAGCAATTTGCCATTCATGCAGAATATGTATATTAGGAGTTTAAAACTACTATTGCCATTTGCCTTCATGTGAATGCTCTGAAGTTAAACTGGGGACTGAAAAACCTTTTGTTAACATTGTCCAAACTCATGTCAATACTGAATTACTGTTTGGCCAATAGAATAACTCCATGAAGACTTTTCAGCTATTTTGCTGAGATCTGTGCACCAATTCTTTTCTTCAGTGTTCTGATGGTGTTTGTTTGTGTGTTTTGTGAGGTTTTTTTTCTTTTGTTTTTTTTTTGGTTTTTGTTTTTTTGAGGCCTTTAATGGCTGTTGGTCAAATGTGAATGTGAATTTGTTGTAATCATGCTGCCAGAGCCTGTTTTGTTTTTTTTTTTTCTTTTTTTACCTTAGACAAACGAGTATGCGTCTTCACAGCTGGGACCGCATCAAATAAAATGGCGATGGCAGAAAAATGATGAGATTAAGTAACACTGTGATACATACTTAAGCATGCCATTGAAAAATTAAGAATGTAGGAGTTTTTCACTGCAGATGGTCACCAAGATTCATCAAATAATTATTTATTGAGCATGTACTAAATTCTGGGCACCGAGCCAGAAGCTAGGGAAGACGGACACATTCTTTGCCCTTAAAAATCTAGAGATCCAGTAGATTGCTTGGCAGAGCAGATGGCTCGTCAAATCTGATAATTTGAGAAGACACAAAGTAGGATATGTTGTTAGCTCAATTCATTAAGCAGATCGTCTAGTGAGAAGAAACTTTGGAAATCCAGTCCTCCTTCCCTTCACAAGGAGATCTGGAAATTTCCTTGTTTCTCTCTTCTTAAAAGTTGCACAATCCTCTTCCTCACCTTTAGCGCTTCCCTTCATTCTTATGCCTTCATGAAGTCTTTCCTGGATGGTGGGATGAGGTTCTATCTCCATATGCGTGTTCCACAGCTGCCCACAGATGTTCCACACTTTTACCTTCCCTCCTACAGATTGATGGGTTTGTCCAATCCTTTGTTCAGTTCATAAGTTTCGTCAGTGGGCAGTTGTCTGTGCTTTCTACTTTGAACTTGAGAGCAGCATTAATGGTTTCAGACTCTAAGATGTCTGTGTGTGAACACCATGCTTGTCTGTTTTTTGTTTGTAGGGCCTTCAGTATACCATTATAAGATAAATAATAGTTGATATTTATTTACTATTGACATGAGGCTCCATTCTGAATAGAGCTCAGAATAGTACTAATGAACCACAAGTTGTAGCTACTTACTACTTTTTTAGACACAATGCTAAGTGCTTTCAATGTATGATCCCATTTAATTATTCTGACAATGCTGTGAGAGAATTAACTCCTCTTTACAGATGATAATAGAACTTAGGCCACACAACTAAGGCAGAAATGCTTGGATTTGAATTCAAGTTTTGCTGACTCTATTCCTCAATGCATGGCCACTAAATATGGGAAGTTATTAGCACGAAGCAGAAGAGCAGAGACTCTGAGGTCAGGCCATCTGACTCTGTCTCTACAGCAACTGTGTGACCCGAATCACTTAAACTCAGTTCTCTACCTGCAAAAAGAGGATAATAATAGTACTTGTTGTATGGAGGCTTTTACAAGAGATACATGAGTTCAAATATGTAATAAAATTCCTTAAATAGGGGAGCCTGGATGACTCAGTCGGTTAATCATGACTTCAGTTTAGGTCATGATCTCACAGTTCATGAGTTTGAGCCCCACATCGGGCTCACTGCTGTCAGTGCAGAACCTACTTCGTATCCTCTGCCCCCCCCCCCATACCTCCCCTGCTCATGTTCTCTGTCTCTCTCTCTGTCTCTCTCTCAAAAATAAATAAATGTTTTTGAAAATTCCTTAAATAGTGCCTGGTACATGGTAAGTAAGTACTATTGAAGTCAGCTATGATATGATATCGTTACTATCAATCTTGTTATATAGCTTTTCTGATGCTAGAGTGGTAGAAACAGAAGAAAGAAGCAGATAGATCTATAATGCTCTCGCCAGCATGGTCTGAAATCACACAGTACATATATCAATGGGAGAACAATAGACTATTAATACAGGGCTGATGAAAGTATCAAAAGGATGAGCAGATTGAATGAAAGGAGAGGGTTGTGTCCCTGTCTTGGGTACACTAGGATGGAAGTCTTTGGCTCAGTGATACTTTATCGAAGTAGAGAAGGAAACAAAACCCAAGAACCCTTCAAGAGTCACACACAGAAGCCATGGAGAGGAATCCCAAATACTCGTGTAACTTGTCCTGATCTGCAGCTTAATTCTGTGCAGACAAGCCAGAAGAGGTTCTCGGTACACATGTTGAATGCCACATGAAACAGCAGTCATTGGCGTAACTGGTTGGATTGAGGATAAGTCCTGGACCCAAAGGAAGTCCATATTTTATAGGCTGGGCTTCAGGAGGGTTGGCAGCCTGTGAGAAATCTTACTGTGAGCACTGTTCCTGACAGATGACCTCTGTGTGGAGTGGGGTCATCATATCTCCTCTCACTCAGAATTTGTGCATAAACACTTCAAAGAGGGACACTCAGAAAAGGAAGAATGGAGAAGTCTCATGTGAGTCAGGAGAAACCACAGAGCAGCAGAACCCATGAGCTCAAAGGAGGAGGATATAGGGCAACCATGGTGCAGGTGGAACTCACACAGACTGCGACCCTGGAGTGAATCATACCAGGGATAGTTTTCGAGCAGAAGTTGGTTTGTGGATCTCCACCTGACATCCCAGGCCTTCCAGAGGCCTGACTGAACTTGGAGCTGAGACCTTGATCTTGATTCTGTGCCTTGTGATCCCTGGTTCCTTAACACCTGTGACGGGCTCATTCACAAACACACTGGACCTTTCATTCTGTCTAAAACACAAATGGCTTGTTGTGATTTCCAGTTTTTTTTTCTCCTTCTGGGACTCTGCTTAAAAGTATGCTATTGCAGGGGCACCTGGGTGGCTCAGTCAGTTAGGCATCTGACTCTTGGTTTCCAGCTCAGGTCAAGACCTCAAGGTTCATGGGATCAAGCCCCTTGTTGGGCTCTGTGCTGACAGGGCAGAGCCTGCTTGGGATTCTCTCTCTCTCTCTCTCTCTCTCTCTCAAATGTTAAAAAAAAAAAAAGTATATTATTGCAATCACTTCTGGTACCAAGTAGCCAGAGACAGGCCAAATATCACAAGTGAAGGGCACAGTCTATCTGTTTCTGACACCAGCCACAAGCTCAGGGGTCCTAGGCCTCCTGCACTTCTAACCAACCGGCTCCAAATTCAGCGGTTCTCACTACCTTCTCAGGTTCCATAATTCACTAGAATGAGTCCTACAGCTCAGGAACAAGTTATACTTACTGTTACAGTTTTATTACAGAAGAAAGAATACAGATCAGCACCAACCAAAAGGAGAAATGGTTGGGGTGAGGTCTGAAGGGGTAGATGTAGAACATCTATCTGTGTCCTTTCCTTGGGAGGTCAGGATGAGTCCTCTTCCCAGCACATCATTGTGTAAGAATATGCACAGAATATTGTTAACCAGGGAAGCTTATTCGGGTTTCAGCATCGAAGCACGATCGATTGAATCAGTGGCCAATCTCCATCCCCTTTTCCGCTCTGGATATTGGGCAGATATCACATGGCTCAAAATCCCCACTGACCTAACAAGGTTAGTCTTGGGGTGGGGCCGGCCCCCTTGTGAGTCTCCATTAGTATAAACTATGTAGGGACCCACCTCCAGCCACCATGATAATGTAAGCTATCAGAGCACACCCTAAAAACAAAGACACCCCCATCACTAGGGAAATTCCAAAGATTAGAGACTTCTTGCCAGGAACTGGTGACAAATGGCAGCCAAAGTCTTTATTATGTAACAGATTTCTCATTCTGTTTTTCTAACAAAAAAATGTTTTTTAACATTTATTTATTTTTGAGAGACAGACTGAGATAGAGTGTAAGCAGGGGAGGGGCAGAGAGAGGGAGACAGAATCCTAAGCAGGCTCCGGGCTCTGACCTGTCAGTACAGAGCCCAATGCTGGGGGCTCAAACTCACAGACCTCGAGATCATGACCTGAGCCAAAGTCTGATGCTTAACTGACTGAGCCATCCAGGTGCCCCAATCTGTTTTTCTAATATTTTAACCCCTCTTTCACATTTTGTATCTTCAGTCTCTCTGAGCTTCAGTTTAAGTCATTATTTCACCTCTGTCTTCCCATTGACTAATCCCCAGTTTTTTCCTTGGGTGTGGCTCATGTACTTTTTAACCTCTCTGCTGTGTTTTTAGTTCCAAAGATTATGTTTTTCATTTGTAATAGTTATATTTAAGTTGTTTTAATATGTGCCTTCTCATTTTTTGGGACAGAGAGAGACAGAGCATGAACGGGGGAGGAGCAGAGAGAGAGGGAGACACAGAATCGGAAACAGGCTCCAGGCTCTGAGCCATCAGCCCGACGCGGGGCTCGAACTCACGGACCGCGAGATCGCGACCTGGCTGAAGTCGGACGCTCAACCGACTTCACCCAGGCGCCCCTGCGCCTTCTCATTTTTTAATAGTATGTTCTTTCTTGCTCTTTACTTTTATCCTATTTTTTTTAATGTTTATTTATTTTTGAAGGAGAGAGAGATCGAGTGTGAGTGGGGGAGGGGCAGAGAGAGGGAGACACAGAATCTGAAGCAGGTTCTGGGCTCTGAGCTGTCGACACAGAGCCCGACTTAGAGCTCGAGCTCACAAACCTCGAGATCATGACGTGAGCCGAAGTCGGATGCTTAACCAGTTGAGCCAACCAGGTGCCCTATACTTTTATCTTATTTTAATTATTTTATTTTTTAATGTTTCCTACATGGTCACTTTCCGTTCTGTATCCAATCGTTTTGTTGACTGTGGTTCTAGAGGCTCTAAATATATTGTCAGCTGTTTGTCCCCATCAGATCTGTTTCCCTGCAAATTTGGGGATCTTCAGTTTTGAGTTCCTGTTTAGCTAACCCTCACCTGTGGGGTCAGGAGGGCTTAAGGTGGGGGTGCTTTCCCTCCAGTCCTTTGCCCCTTGTTCTCCCATTTTCCCCACTGGTCGGGACTGATTATAAGTAATTGATACCGTCCTACTCTTCGTACTATGACATTAAAGAATAATATGAATTAAACACAAGTTTAGAAGAAAACATTTTATTTTATTTACTTATTTATTTTAAATGTTTCTTTATTTTTGAGAGAGAGAAAGTGAGCACAGCTGAGGAGGGGCAGAGAGAGAGGGAAATACAGAATCTGAAGCAGCTCCAGGTTCTGAGCTGTCAGCACAGAGCCCGATGTGGGGCTCGAGCTCACGAACCACGAGATCATGACCTGAGCTGAAGTCAGATGCTTAACTGACTGGGCCACCCAGTCAGTGTTCCCCTAGAAGAAAACATTTTAAAACCTTAGGAATACATCTCCATAAGAAATTTGGAAAGAGGCTCCTGGGTGACTCAGTCAGTTAAGCCTCTGACTCTTCATTTCAGTTCAGGTCATGATCTCACGGTTAATAGGATTGAGCCCCGCATCAGGCTCCGTGCTGACAGTGTGGAGCCTGCTTGGGAGTCTTTGTCTCTCCCTCTGTGCCTCCTTGGCTCATGTGCATGCTCTCACTCTCTCTAAATAAATAAACTTAAAAAAAAATCTGTGAGGAGCATCTGGGTGGCTCAGTTGGTTAAGTGTCCCACATTAGCTCAGATCATGATCTCACACTTCGTGAGTTCAAGCCCTGTGTCGGGCTCTGTGCTGACAGCTCAGAGCCTGGGACCTGCTTTGGATTCTGTGTCTGCCTCTCTCTCTGCCCCTCCCCTGCTCACACTTTGTCTCTCTCTCTCTCTCTCTCTCGCTCTCTCTCTCAAAAATAAACATTAAAAGAAAAAATAAAATTCTTTGAAAAACATACAGAATAGGGAAGTCGAGGAATGCCAATTAAGTAGAGAAATTGTTCTTCCTACCAAGTGGGGCCCTTGGAAAGTATCTGAACACAGTGTAGGTGAGGGGATGTTGAGCAGGAGGGAACCCCTCTCTCCCAGAACAGAGGATCAGACCTCGTCAAGAGCTGGCTTGATGGGCAGTGTATACAAGCATAGGCCGCAGACAGTGAAATCCAAGAAGCCCTGAAGTACATAGGGTGGCCTCTTTCGTTCATTGGAGGTGGAGAGGGGACTGTGCTGAGCTGATGTCTCAGACTTGGGCCTGAGTTGCTGATGCATTAGTCCCATGACCTTGAGAAAGCCACTGCCTCTTTCCCAAGAAGGTCTTAGTACACTCCTCCATTAAAAAGGGAGTTCCACCACTGCCATTATTATTGCTATTAAATACCTTGCAGGGTTATTCCATTTTGCAGGGCAAATGCAATGACAGGTAGAAATGGCTTTGAAAAAAAAAGCAGATGCTAATTATTATTAATTCATTGGAGAGAATTCCATCTTTGACATCACCCGATTGATTCCTTTTGACCTAAGTGTCGAAGATTCCAAATATTAGTGTTAACTTGTTAAAGCCTCAGCCCAAATGCACTTGCTCAATTAGCTTCTGCGAGGTTCTATCACATGGCATCAGGCCCAATGGCCATTAATGCAAGTGGGCATGGAAGGTGGTCCTGGAGCTTGAAAGTAGGAAGCCAGGGGCACTAAGCACCTAGCTGTGGACATTAACAGTTCCGGTTTAGCTCACCCTCACCTGTGTTGTCAGGAGGGCTGAAGGTGGGGTGCTTTCCCTCCGGGCCTTTGCCCACCTGGCTTTAGCCGAGCCCTGAATACAGATAGCCCTTACCAAATTTGCAGTTTAAAAGTAAATGGAGTAGCAACTCTTTCTGGTTACCATGCTTCCATTTCATCCCTCACTTGCCTGTTTATTTAGTTTCATTGGCTTTTAGTCAAAGATGAGTCTGTAAAATATTTGGAATAAAAAGTAAAGTAGAACAGTGAGAATTCAAAGGGACAGAATATAAAGAGTGAACATAATTTCCCTGGTCAATTATTTCTTGTTGCCTTTGTTTCTTTATCAAAGGCACATTCTCAGAGGCCTGAGCAAGTCCTCCTTGTGGTCCTTAAACCTCGATGAAGTCACAGTCCTCCATTTGTGGGATCTTTGTTACCAGGGAAATGAAAACTGGGCCAAAAATATAAATGATGCCCGTTTGCAGAATCCTAAAGGAAACAGAGAAGCTGGCAACAATGGACAAGCCATTCTCACAGGCGTGATTTTCCCTGATACACATGTTTTAATTTAAGAACCATCCTTGTTATAATATTAATTGCTTAAGTAAGATGATCAAATTTACATAAACATTAGTTAAATTTGATTAGGCAATGCTTAGAATGGGCAGATTTTTTTCCCCATTTAATTAAGCAGCAAAAATGCCAGACTAATTATTAAACAAATTAATGGAAAGGTCAGAGGATTTATGTTGCAAATTTAATATATTTGACTATCTCCCCTCTAAGAACTCATTTTTGGGATTATTTTGTTCAAACACCCATAAGATGTTTTTCTTTGCAAAAATGCTTTCCTTTCATATCAGTGGAATCTGTTGTTTCAGGCCTGGTGGGAAGGTTGCAGAAAGCAAGAGTTCGGAGAGACTTTATTTTTCAGCTTCTTGGGGAATGTTGGCAACTGATCCTGTTAACGTAGGATGAGTCCGTGCCATTCTGACTATGCCAATGGGGAGAAGAAGTGGGATTAAAGAAGAAAGAAAAAAGAAATGAGGCACTTTGGTTGCCCAGAAATGGCACTAGGGTGTGTGTTTGCTGACATTGACACCTTCCAATCCTCTCAGTGTTGGAAAGGGAATTTCCAACGACTGTTTTGAAATGACCCAGAAAATGTTTTGCACCACCATTAAGTCTATTTTTTAAAATTTTATTTATTTTTGAGAGAGAGAGAGTGAGAGAGAGCAAGAGAGCGTGCACAAGCAGGGGAGGGGCAGAGAGAGAGGGAGACACAGAATCCGAAGCAGGCCCCTGGCTTTGAGCCATCAGCACAGAGCCCGATGTGGGTCCCTAACTCACAAACCATGAGATCATGACCAGAGCTGAAGTCGGACACTCAACCGGAGCCACCAAGGCTTCCCATCATTAAATCTATTTTTACTATGCCAGGAACCCAAAACAAGATGAGGCAAGACAACACGACACAACACTACGCAATGAACTACTTTTTCAGTTGTAGAGTGCATCCTTTAGCCTAAAATGCAGACCTCTAAATCCCTCACTCCATGTGAGAACAGCACAAAGACTGTATTCTGGGTTATATATGACTTGTTCTTTGAAACGGAATTGAGGTGATCATTGCGCTGCTAGCAATTTTGTGATGTCCAGGCTAGTGGCAGAACAGGGGAAACCCACTAAGGAAACAGAATATTATTTTGTGTTTACAAAAAGTGCTGCTCGTCGGTATAACAAGGTGTTGTGGGACTTCTCAGATCTGGAAGACATTTGTTGGGAGCCACTTACTCTCTGGCCAGATCCACCCACACACGTAACCCTGTTCTAGCGCAGGATCGGTGAGCAATGTTGGTGGAGGGGGGCACTTCTGGGCTTGCGTCCTGCAGGGAGACAGCTGGCATTGATCTTCGTACAAACTCTGTGACCTCAGATAGGTTATATAACCTGAGTCTCGGTTTTCTCATCTTTAAAATGGAGATAACAGTACATACTTAATGGGTTTGTTGCCTGTATGAGACGATGTATGGACAAGACACTTCGAATACTGATGTTTGTAGTGATAATGATAGTAGTTATTATAGTCATTATTTTGTCTCTTCATCAATGGTTGGACAGAGATATTGCTTCTTTCTGTGTACCGAGAAACAAGAGTGGGTGATATGGCAGATCATTCCAGGTAATGAGGAGTGGGTGGATAGCACATCATTGAAATCTAGTCTTCTTGTCACAGGACATTTCTGGACCAATATTATGAAGCATTATCCTAAAGCTGGTTGTAATTTCCCATGGGAACACTATTAGAATTTAATTCCACAAATGTGAATTGGGTACCATTATGTCCCAGGCATTGTGCCAGCGGCTGACAAGGGAGAAGGAAGAGTATGATGATGCTTTTCCACCCCAGTCCCCACCCCTCATCCGCAGATTCATGGTCAAATAAGAGCAGGCCATCCAGAAACTAGTAACCTGAAGACAGGTAGAATTCTGGCCAGTGGGATCAAGGCCCAGGGTTTTGAGTCCCAACTCTACCTCTTATGACAGCTATCTTCCTAATGTTTCTACATCTGTTTTTCTCTGTAAAATTGGGATTAATAAAACCTTCATTGTGTGGGATATTGGAAAGGGTAAACAAGGTGATCTCTGTGTTGGTTTGCAACCCTATCTGGAGCTTCCAGGATGAAATCTGAAACTTCCCCCTGTACATGGAGGGCAAGGAGAGACTGAAGAAAAAGGTAGGCCACTCCAAATGGTAGGTGGCAGTTTTAATAAGCTAAGGGGACTTACATAGGAGGCTTGTTTGGGGAGGCAGCAAGACAGGTGGATCCCCACACCCGCCCACCAAATCTTACAAGTTTATAGTCTTTAACTGGGTTTAGTCATATATACCATGTAGGTGTTTTCAACATCACATCGCTATCTCAAATCAAGGCAGTGTCCTTGGAGCAGCCTCTGGCAGTGGAAAAGGCAAGAGGTACCCATATTTCAAGAACAGGGGAGGGGGTGAAGAGCCTCTGCATGCCTAGGTCCAGCCCATGGGTCAGTCAGCAGTTATGTCTTTTTGATGACTTTCCCCAACACTCTGTAGTGTTTAGCATCAGAGTCTGTCACATGGTAAACCCTCGATATGTTATATTTACCATTTTTATTCAGCTGGAACACAGAGAAAGTACCCATTCATTATGATGGAGGGAATAAGAAAGAAATTTCCTTTAGATTTTGTTGCTGTTGTTTTTTAAGTTAGATATGGTAGGACTTTGAATAGTGGATGGAGAGGGAGCAAAGGAGAGAGGGAAGGGAGGGATGGAGTGGAGGAGGGGGGGGAGAAGAGGAAGAAGAAAGAAGGAGAAGGAGAAAAAGAATGAAGAAGGAAGAGGAAGAAGAAAGAAGGAGAAGAAAAAGGAAGAAGGAGAGAAGAAGAAGAGGAGGAGAAGAAGGAGGTGAAGGAGAAAGAGAAGGAGAAAAAGAAGAGGAAGAGGATGAGAGGGAGTAACAGGCAGAGGGAACTGTCCAGAATGGAGGAGACTGTCCTGCCTATTAGGGGAACAACACGTATATTGGACTGGAGGGTAGAGGGGCTGGACAGCCTGTGTAGTTTAGGTCAGAATACAGAGACTTCTCTCAATGTACACACTGAGGTTGCTTTCCTGTCCAGGGGTTCAACTTCAATAAAGGAGAGCTTTGTGTTGGACAAAAGAAAGACGGCACAACTGAAAACCTGTAATTGTTTAAAATGCCAGAATGCGGTGCCAAGTCTATCACATGGGTGTGAATATACATCGACTATGTAACAGGACATCAAATATTAGGATACACTGAATAGGCAGAACAATACCAACAACAAATGGAACTAACACTAGTGCTCATATTGGAAAGGATATAATGAGAGTTTGCCTGTGTAGAATTTACAAGGACTTCACCAAGTATGATTTGCACATGGGTGTAAAAGTGGCCTTTGACATTTTAATGGAAGAATTCATAACATTCCTTTGATTTGATACATATCCTCAAAGATGGGATCTCTGATCATTTACTTCGAAGTAGCCGCTACAGAGCGAAATTGATGGGTCATAGGAAAATTCTATTTTGAGTAATTGCCTCATTATTTTCTAAAGTGGCTGCACCATTTTACACCCCAGCAGCAGTGCATGAGGGTTCCAATGTCTCCACATCCTTACCAACATTAGTAATTGTATATCTTTTTGATTATATCCACCCTTGTGGGTATGAAGTGGTATCTCTTAATGGTTCCTATTTACATTTCCCTAATGACTAATGATGTTGAACATCTTTTCATGGGCTTATTGGCCTTTTCCATATCTTATTTAGAGAAAGGTCTATTCATGTCTTTTGGCCATTTTAAAATTGGGTCATTTGTCTTTTTATGGTTAAAGAGTAAGTTAAAAAAATATATTGTGGATATATGTCTCTTCAGTGACACGTGATTCGAAAATGTTCTTTCTCCCATTTTGTAAGGTCTTTTCACTTTCTTGATGGTGCTGTCATTTGAAGCAAAAAAAATTTTCATTGTTGATAATGCCAGATTTATTTTTTTCTCTTTTCTTCCTCCCTCCCTCCTTCTTTCTCTTTATTCTTTCTTTTTCTTCCTCTTTCTTTCTTCTTTCCTTTCCCCTTCTTCTTCCCTCTTTTTCTTTTTCTTCCTTTTTCTTTCTTTCTTTCTTTCTTTCTTTCTTTCTTTCTTTCTCTCTCTCTCTCTCTCTTTCTCTCTCTCTCTCTTTCTTTCTTTCTCTCTTTCTTTCTTTCTTTCTTTCTTTCTTTCTTTCTTTCTTTCTTTCTTTCTTTCTTTCTTTCTTTCTTTTCATCACTTGTGCTTCTCATGTCCTATCTAGGAAACCTTTGCCTAATCCACAGTCATGATTATGCTATGCTTTTTTCTAAGTGTTTTATAGTTCTTACATTTAGGTCTACATATATTGAGTTAATTTTTGCATATGATGTGAGGTAGGAGTCCAACTTCATTCTTTTACATGTGAATATCCAGTTGTCCCAGTACCATTTGTTGAAAAGAATTGTCTGGGTACCTTTGTCAAAAGTCAGTTGACCATATGGGAGGTTTTATTTCTGGTCTCTCTATTCTGTTCCATAGATCCATATATCTAACCAATGCCAGAACCACTTGGTCTTGATTAGTATATCTTTGTAGTAAAATTTGAGACCAGTAAATGTGAGTCTTCACTCTTTGTTTTTCTTTTTCAAGACTATTTTGATTATTTGAGTCCCTTGCATTTCTACATGAATTTTAGTATTGTCAATTTATGCAAAAAAGCAAGCTGAAACTTTGACAGGGATTGTATTGCTCTGTAGATCAATTTGGAGGCACTGTTATATTTACAATATTGAATCTCCCAAACTATGAAATTTATTCCTAAGTATTATATTCTTTTGAATATTATTGTAAATGGAATTATTTTCTTACTTTAGTATTTTGGACCTTTCAATGCCATTATATATAAATTGAATGGATTTTTCTAAATTGATCTTACATTCTGCAATCTTGTTAAACTTGCTTATTATTTTTAATAGTTTTTTAAAATTCATTCCTTGGAATTACCAATATTTAGGATCACGTCCTCTGTAAATAGAGATAGTTTTACTTCTTCTTTTCCAACTTGGATGCCTTTTATTTCTTTTACTAATTGTTTGGCAAAAATCAATTAGATATAATTTTGACCAGATCTATATTTGTCTCTGATAACATCCATTTACTTTCATCTTTAGTATTTTGTATTTCTAGACCTTATTTTCGCTGATGCCTTCAGATAACAGAAATATGTGTTAGTCAAGCTGCAGAAAGGTAACCCTGCCAGAGATTTCCATGCAGAAGTAGACTGGGAAAAATGGAATGACAATTTGTCCCCCCCCCCCAACTTTTTACTTTGAAGATTAGATAAAAGAGCAAATAAAGAACAACTAATATTTACTATTTGCAATGCACTAAGCTAAGAGCTTTAGATTGATGATCTTATTTAAGTCTCAAATCAGTGAGGATGCTATAAATAATATCTCCATTTAATAAAGAAAACCAAGTTTAGAGAGGTCCATTGGTTTATTTCAAGTCATATGGCGTGGATATTGTAACTGCATAAGTGGAAAAATTGATGGATGATGGTATTTTCCAAAGAGAACAATGATATCACCTAAGAGGAATCTTCCACACTTGGAAAATCTAGGATTTTCCATAAGAAATCTGAAGCTGTCTTATCTAGGTACATGGATCTATTTTATTTATTTATTTATTTATTTATTTTATTATTTTATTTTTTATTTTTTTCAATATATGAAATTTATTGTCAAATTGATTTCCATACAACACCCAGTGCTCATCCCAACAGGTGCCCTCCTCAATACCCATCACCCACCCTCCATTCCCTCCCACCCCCCATCAACCCTCAGTTTGTTCTCAGTTTTTAAGAGTGTCTTATGCTTTGGCTCTCTCCCACTCACCTCTTTTTTTTTTTTCCTTCCCCTCCCCCATGGGTTTCTGTTAAGTTTCTCAGGATCCACATAAGAGTGAAAACATATGGTATCTGTCTTTCTCTGTATGGCTTATTTCACTTAGCATCACACTCTCCAGTTCCTTCCACGTTGCTACAAAGGGCCATATTTCGTTCTTTCTCATTGCCATGTAGTACTCCATTGTGTATATAAACCACAATTTCTTTGTCCATTCATCAGTTGATGGACATTTAGGCTCTTTCCATAATTTGGCTATTGTTGAGAATGCTGCTATAAACATTGGGGTACAAGTGCCCCTATGCATCAGTACTCTGTATCCCTTGGGTAAATTCCTAGCAGTGCTATTGCTGGGTCATAGGGTAGGTCTATTTTTAATTTTCTGAGGAACCTCGTGGCTGCACCAATTTGCATTCCCACCAACAGTGCAAGAGGGTTCCTGTTTCTCCACATCCTCTCCAGCATGTATAGTCTCCTGATTTGTTCATGTTGGGCACTCTGACTGGCATGAGGTGATATCTGAGTGTGGTTTTGATTTGTATTTCCTTGAGGAGGAGCAATGTTGAACATCTTTTCATGTGCCTGTTGGCCATCCGGATGTCTTCTTTAGAGAAGTGTCTATTCATGTTTTCTGCCCATTTCTTCACTGGGTTATTTGTTTTTCCAGTGTAGAGTTTGGTGAGCTCTTTATAGATTTTGGATACTAGCCCTTTGTCTGATATGTCATTTGTAAATATCTTTTCCCGTTCCGTTGGTTGCCTTTTAGTTTTGTTGGTTGCTTCCTTTGCTGTACAGAAGCTTTTTATCTTCATAAGGTCCCAGTAATTCATTTTTGCTTTTAATTCCCTTGCCTTTGGGGATGTGTCGAGTAAGAGATTGCTACGGCTGAGGTCAGAGAGGTCTTTTCCTGCTTTCTTCTCTAGGGTTTTGATGGTTTCCTGTCTCACATTCAGGTCCTTTATCCATTTTGAGTTGATTTTTGTGAATGGTGTGAGAAAGTGGTCTAGTTTCAACCTTCTGCATGTTGCTGTCCAGTTCTCCCAGCACCATTTGTTAAAGAGACTGTCTTTTTTCCATTGGATGTTCTTCCCTGCTTTGTCAAAGATGAGTTGGCCATATGTTTGTGGGTCTAGTTCTGGGGTTTCTATTCTATTCCATTGGTCTATGTGTCTGTTTTTGTGCCAATACCATGCTGTCTTGATGATGACAGCTTTGTAGTAGAGGCTAAAGTCTGGGATTGTGATGCCTCCTGCTTTGGTCTTCTTCTTCAAAATTACTTTGGCTATTCGGGGCCTTTTGTAGTTCCATATGAATTTTAGGATTGCTTGTTCTAGTTTCGAGAAGAATGCTGGTGCAATTTTGATTGGGATTGCGTTGAATGTGTAGACAGCTTTGGGTAGTATTGACATTTTGACAATATTTATTCTTCCAATCCATGAGCAGGGAATGTCTTTCCATTTCTTTATATCTTCTTAAATTACCTTTATAAGCTTTCTATAGTTTTCAGCATACAGATCTTTTACATCTTTGGTTAGATTTATTCCTAGGTAACATGGATCTATTTTAAAGATACACTCATCGTGTCACTATTACGGGATGGTGATGTCCTTAAAAATAAAGATTTCTGCATGAATTAGGCTCTAAAAAGTGGGTTGTGAGGAAAATTAAAAATGTGACATTGCCCGTAAGTTCAACACAGTTCTTTAAATGTCTCTATCCTAAGTTATCTGATCTTTGTGTAGATATTATGTATATTTTGCTAGATTTATGCTTAAGTATTTCATTTTTTTTGTGCCAATATAAATGCTTCTTTATTTAATGGTATATTTGTTTTTAACCTCATATTCCAAGTGTTCATTGCTGGTGTATAAAAATGTGACTGACTTTTGTATATTAATGTTGTATCCTGCAACCTTGTATAATCACTTATTAGTTCCAATTTTTTTGCTGTTTTGTTGTTGATTCTTGGGATTTTTCTACACAATTATATCATCTGAGAACAAAGACAGTTTTACTTCTTCATCCCAAGTCTGTATACCTTTTATTTTTTATCTTATTGCATTAACTAGGACTTCTAATGCAATGTTGAACAGAGGTGGTGAGAAGGGAAATCCTTGCCTTTTCCTGATCTTAGTGGAAAAAAATCTAGGGGTGCTTGGGTAGTTCATGCAGTTGAACCTCCAACTCTTAATTTCAGCTCAGGTCATGATTTCATGGTCTCGAGATCAAGCACCCTATATCAGGTCTGCACTGGGTGTGAAGCCTGTTTAAGATTCTTTCTTTCCCCCTCTCTCTGCCCCTCCTCTGCTCGTGCTCTCTCTCTCTCTCTCTCTCTCTCTCTCTCTCTCTCTCTCTCAAAAAATCTAGTTTCTCTTCATTAAATATGTTAACTGTAGGTTTTTCTGTAGATATACTTTATCAAGTTGAGGAAGTTCACCTCTATTCCTAGTTTTGTGTGAGAGTTTTTATCATATATTAGTGTTAGATTTTGTCAAATGCTTTTTCTGCTTCTATTAATTTGATAATATAAATTTTCTTCTTTAGCTTGTTAATGTGGTGGATTAATTGATACCATTTGTTAATAACGTGTATAATTCTTTGTATGCATTGTTCAATTTGACTTCCCAGTATTTTGTTGAGGAATTTTTACGTCTGTGTTCGTAAGAGATATTGGTCTGTCATTTTCCTTTCTTGTAATGTCTTTTTCTAGTTTTGGTATTAGGTAATTCTGGCCTTACAGAATGAAGAAAGTGTTCCTTCTGCTTTTATTTTCTAGAAGAGATTGTAGCGAATTGTTATTATTCCTTCCTAAAATATTTGGTAGAATTCACTAAGGAAACCATCTGGGCCTGATGCTCTCTGTTTTGGAAGATGGTTAATTATTGATTCAATTTCTTTAATAGGTATAGGTCTTAAAATTCACATTATCTGTTTCTTCTTGTGTGAGTTTTGGTAGACTTCATCTTTCAGGCAATTGATCCATTTCATCTAAGTTATGAAACTTGTGGGCATAGAGTTGTTCGTAATATTCTCTTATCATCCTTTTAATGTCCATGGTATGAGTAGTGAAAGCCCTTCTTATATTTTATAATAAAAGGACATTTTAGGTTATGAAAATTGCTTTAGAGTAATAGGATCTTCCATTTCAAATAATGATAAAGTATCAGTTATCCAGTCGACAAATATTTATTGAGCTCTCACAATATACCAGGCATGGCTTTACATAGCCATGAGCAAATCGATGTTCCTGTACTCACTGTGCCACCTTCAGTCTGTTGGGAAAGAGGGACAATAAGGGATGCCTATATTTGAATTTTTTAAAAGTTCGTCATAATTAAGATGCTAAACGCTTGTGCACATTGCATTTCAAACTTAGGATAACCATGTAACGTATGTAGTACTTAAAACAAAAATTAAACCCAGACAAAATGAGTAGTACCCTAGGTCTCACAGCCACTGATTGAAAAAGTAAAAATTTTAACCAAATACGATTTCAGAACCCTGAAAATTCTGATGTTCATATCGGTTTTTCAGACGTTAACATTAGATATTTTAAATAATAAAATTATGTTTTTCTGAGAAAGACCTCTTCAGCTTTTTCTTATAAGTCAGAAACTCAAGACTTTTCAAACAGAAAATACTTTGAACCTTTCAAGAAGCTTTACTTTTGTCTAACAATATATAAATTTATTAGATGTATTATTTAGAATGATCGGAGCTGTAGGAGCACTCTTCGCAAATCCTTTGAAACTGATAAAAATATATGCTCTAATCTGACAGCGACCATCACTTTGTTACATCATCCAAAATTCCCTGTTATTTTCTGTGACATTTCCCAAATCACCTAGAGAATTCAAGCTGTTAGAGCAGTGTCTTTTATCAGCTATCTCCAGTGGCTCACCCAACTGAGACTTGTATAATTTTGGGGGAATCTATATGGACCTTGCCAGAGATAGACCTTTTGGAAGATGATAGTGCTAATGTCTAGTAAGATCAACACTTGCTGGGTGATTTTTATATTCCTAAAAGCAGCTAGCTTAATGCTAAGTCTTTGTTCTTTAAAGAGTAAAGAGGATTTTCTTAGAACTGGAGTAACCACACATGGGATATTATCAACTGGTATTCTTTAATGTGAAAATTCAATGATGACTGCACTTTTTTTTTTTAATTTATTTTTGAGAGAGTGCACGTGGGGGAGGGCAGAGAGAGGGAGGCAGAGTATCTGAAGCAGGCTCTGCACTGACAAACAAGGAGCCCTGTATGGGCTCATGACCTGAAATTAAATTTGGTGGTGCCTGGGTGTATCAGTCAGTAAGCATCTGACTCTTGATTTCAGCTCAGCTCATGATCTCACAGTTTGAGGGTTTGAGCCCTGCATGTCAGCATGGAGCCTGCTTGGGATTCTCTCTCTCTCCCTCTCTCTCTGCCCACACCCCCCTCCCAAATAAATGAATTAAAAAAATAAAATAAATTTATTCCTGGAGAACCTGGGTGGCTTAGTTGGTTAAGCATCCAACTTTTGATTTCGGCTCAGGTCATGATCTCACAAGCCATGCTTTGGGCTCTGCTCTGGCAGTGTGGAGAAGCCTGCTTGGGATTCTGTCTCTTTCTCCTTCTCTTTCTCTCTCTCTCACTCTAAATAAATAAATAAATAAATAAATAAATAAATAAATCTGAAAAAATATAATTAAGTTTATTCCTCATATGCTATTACCCAAATCTGTACTTTGTAATTATATATTTATAATTCCATATGCTTTTACATTGACTCAAATATCTTCACATGCATCCAATATACATATTTTTTTAAAAAGTTTTTTTTTGTTTTGTTTTTTTTAATTTTTTTTTCAACGTTTATTTATTTTTGGGACAGAGAGAGACAGAGCATGAACGGGGGAGGGGCAGAGAGAGAGGGAGACACAGAATCGGAAACAGGCTCCAGGCTCTGAGCCATCAGCCCAGAGGCTGACGCGGGGCTCGAACTCACGGACCGCAAGATCGTGACCTGGTTGAAGTCGGAGGCTCAACCGACTGAGCCACCCAGGCACCCCTAAAAAGTTATGTTTTATTTAAACATTTTTTCCTGTAGGTTTGCAAAGAAATAATTAATATTACTCAGAAGACCACTTCTTTATGGTGTCTACTGTTGTTCTTTATGAGCTAAATAAAGAAATGAGAGGTTTTTTAATGGAAAATTATCAGCATTGTTAAAGAATATTCAGTAAAACGTAGGTAACAACTTTCTGAAAACCCTCGCGGATCCCGACAAATCCCAGCCTGATCAACTTTATATGTATGTCGATGTATGTTTCTAGACCTAATATTTATTATTCTGGTGGAACCAGAAGTATTGGTTTCTAGGGATTTCCAATTTTTAAAGTACTCTGTAATATGCCTCTTACACTGTTTGCATGTGCTTGTGAAAACTGGGAAAGTATAATTATTTGTCTTCTATATGCCTACTACATTTTCCCTATGCTTTTTCTTTCTTTCTCTTATTTTCTGGTAAGCGAGACAGGATGTCAGGCCAGGTATGTTTCTGAGAGGTCTGTTGTCTCTTAAGTTGTACCTGATACCTGTTGGTGAGCGGTGTTTTTGGTTGACATCTGGAGAATCACTTCCTTACCTGATTACAGAACAACAGCATGACTGGGGCACAGAGTCTGATGCCGCCAGGCCCCATTCCAGCCGTGCCATTTACTGGTTACACAGTTGCAAGCAGGTCACTTAACCTTTCTGCTCATCGGTCTTCTCACCCCAAATGGGGATGGAAGTACTATCCACATCAGGCACCTAGGAGAATATCAGTAAATATTAGCGTTTATCATTATCATTAGTATTTATTCTCAACACATCAGTAGGACTTAGACTATGTCCCTGCTTCAGCTGATAGAAAATTTTGTTTCTCTGGGATCACATAGCAGGGTAGGATCATGACTGTGACTTGCTCTTTTAAGATTTCTAAAGCTCGTTCGTTAAAATGCTTCAGCATTTACTTTAAGGAGGGCGTAAGGATCCAATTTTTAGAAAATTAGTTTCATAGTGTTACTTGATTCAGGAAAGTAAAATATTTTCAGAGTAATGAAATCTAAGTAAAAAAATATAGCATCGGGCTTCTTGAAAGCCAAGGCCATGCCTCCAAAACATTTGGTAAATTTTCTTCACTTGCTCAGGAAGGAATGTGCCAACCTCAATTGTTTCTAGGCAGGTAATTTAAGTTAAGGGAATGTGATTCCTCCAAAGGAATTGTGGTCAAAACAAATAATCCGTACTTGTACAAAAAGTGCCAGTGGATGTACTTTGGATATTATTTTTCTGGAGCTGAGTGAAGTGAATTTAGGAGAGTAGGAAATATGGATCTGACTTGCCCGGTCTAATATTGAAGCCTCTGAGTGGCCGCATGAACACAAATTATCCATTCTGAGCTAGAGTTTAACCATAGATGCATCCAAAGTGAACTTCTCTCCAGGTCCCTTTGCTTTGATTTATCTAGGTGGTCCCTCCAAAAGCATCAGTTTAAAATCACTCTTCCATAAAAGTAGCTTATAGAGCTGCTGGCATTAAATACAATACCTACACTTCTTGCCTCTTGAGTCATTTCTGGATAAAGCATTACAAAGGTGATACATAGGTAACAGAAGTTTCAGGAAAGCGCCTTGATTATTTGCAGCTATGAAAATTATGTGCTTCATGTGAGACTTTCTGCATTGGCAGGAGAAATACTGAAATAGTATGGGGATATAAGTTAAAATACTACAAAATTTGGCTACCCTCTATCAGTCAGAAAAGGATAACACCAGCTTTCTGTGCCTTACAGTATTCTGGGGGAAATAGAATATCATCTTAAATAAAATTTAAGGTCATGCAAAGCGAGACTCAGGGAGAGGCAAACCAGAAGTGTTCGTTGCGTATTTATTACATGTTTCCTGGGAGCTGTGGCAGGTGCGAACAGGTAAATATGCTGTTTAAGCTTCACGCTAACTCTAAGGAATAGAAAGGCTAAGTAATAAACCCAATGTGACAGCGCTAGAGGTGAGGTAAGACTGGAGTAGATGAATAATAAGCATTAAATAAATAGGAGAGACATTAAGGCTGTACAATTCAGATAAATTATATCTAGTTGGGGGGGATGAATTCCAGGCTCTACATCAATGAGAAGATGGGGCTTTATTTTGATTTTTAAGGATGTAAACATTTTGACTAGAAAGGTAGAGGGGGGAGGATGAGAAAGAGAATGAATTGTAGGAGGGTGGTGAACAATGAAAGACAGATTTCAAACGTAGGAAAACCTGAGCTGCATTCAGAGGATGTGGAATGAAGGACTTTCAACCCTGAGTTGATGCAAGCTGAAAAACCTGGGAAGGGGCATCTTGTGGTGGGGCAATTGGGGTCCTTAAGGAACTGAACCTTTAGAAGGTTTTACAGGGGTAGTTTTTAAATATTCTCAGGAGTGAAGTGAATTTAGGAGGTTAGGGGATATGGATTTGAATTGCCTGGTCTAATCTTGTACTCTGCACGTTGAAGAACATTTTTAGGATTATTAACCTGTGTATGTGACAGATTAGAGGAAGGCTGGTTATGAGCCTGTGGCTGAAAACGGTCTGAGCACAGTTGGTATGGTGGTAATTGCTAATTGTGTACCTCGGCATCCATCATCCCCTTGCTGCCTAGGAACAGAAACCTGGTTTTCCACCAGGCACAGGTCCTGCCAGCTAAGATATGAATTTGTCAACCTCCTTGCAGTTGTGTACGGCACACACCTAAGTTATATCCAGAGAGATGGAAGAAAAGCATATGCGGATGTCCAGGAAGGGATGGCCTCCTCTTTATTGCCTTCCTGTTGGCTTAGGAGAACCATATGATGATGGCAGGAAGGTCACCTGCTGTACTGGACTACGAAGTGTGTCTGCAGGTAGTAGAGGTGCGCAGGGATGGTGGAGCAGGAAGGAAGGTAGGTACATGGTCCCTGATCACCTCCAGGGGCTGCCCCACCAGCCCTGGATGCCTAATTCAGGACTTCTTCCTTTTTTCTCTCTTTCTTCTTCTTTCTCCTTCTCCTGATTGTCCTCCACTTCCTCTTCCTCCTCTCCCTTCTCTTCCTCCTCCTCCTCCTCCTCCTGTTCCTCGTCCTCCTCTTCCTTCTTTTTTAATGGGAGAAGGAAATAAACTCTTATCTTGTTTAAGCCACTCTTAGTTGGAGTTGTTCCGTTTTATGAAGCCAAACTTGATGCCAGCTAAGGAAATTGTTGGAGAAGGAAAAGAAATGGTAGATGTTGGGATGCCTGGGTGGCTCCGTTGGTTTAGTGTCCAACTTCAGCTCAGGTCACGATCTTGTGGTTCCTGGATTTGAGCCCCACATTGGGCTCTCTGCTGTCAGCACAGAGCCCACTTTGGATCCTCTGTCTCCCTCTCTCTTTGCCCACCACCCCCCATCAAAAGTAAACAGTAAAAAATGGTAGATGCAAAAATTAATCATTAGTCTTAGTTGGAGGACTGGTGAGTTGTTAGCAACTGCAGCCTGGCAGACTGGTTGCCTCCTGCAGCTGCCCAGAATTGCCCTCTATGGCTGGGTACTCCATCTGAGGTGACTTTGGTACTCAATCCATGTTTATTGATAAGGTAATGCCTATTCTAGATTTAAGTGTTTGGCGCTTTCCCCTTCTAAAAATTCTATTTATTTAATATTCCTTTTATTCTAGAGGAAGGAAATTGGCATTAACTGAGCACTTACTATGAGCCAAATGGTGTAACGTATTTTATGTATTTTGTCTTCCTAAAATCCTTGTAAAAGCCTACAGAGAGAGTTATTAACTCCATTTTATGAAGGAGAAACTGACATTTAATGCAGACTATGTTTACAGAGGTGTGATCTAGACCGTGGCCCATAGGAGCTCACAGTCTATGACTTTTCATCACAAGAACTAATTTGAGGGGCTTGAAAAATCCATGTGACCTCATAACCAAGTGTGAAATACGGTATGCTTGTGTACACATGTGTGCAATACAGTTTTAAAAGAAAACCAATTTTTCACATCAAAGTTCTGCTACCAAATTCTCTCTTTTAAAAAGAATTACAAATAAGCAGATTTGTATCCGTTTCATCTGATAGAGTCAGTGTAAATTAAATACTACTGTTTTATAGTGGACACATTTCTCAAGATAATTGAATGTCCTTTGAATTAATAAGGTGAAAATTAAAAAAAATTGTGTTTAAGGGAGAATTTCCCTGAAGCAGTAACCACAACCCCTGCATTTCATAATTGCCAACGGGAGGTTGTGTCTCTTGGTGGTGCGGATTGTCCATGGGTCACTGATTGCCTTTTCTGGGGATGAATGCCTGTCTTCACCACTGATCCATAGGGTAGTCTTCTGCATCTCTTGACCCAATTTCCCTAAATACAGTTCAGGCTCAGTGTGGACACCCAACCCAGGCTGGGCCACTTAGCTTCTTTCCCAGAAATTTGGAATTGGGACTGAGAGCCAGCCTGTCAGTTTCTTTAGAGATAGGGGATGCCCACCTTCTATTCTAGGGACTGGAGCAAAGCCCAAAACGCCCTGTTGGCCAAAAGAAAATGAGACAGGAGTGCAGACAGAAGCAGAGATGGAGAAATGTGGATGCAAAACCTTTGGGAGCTTTGCTGGTTCTGGTTTCAGGCTTCCTGAGCCCCAGAAGAATTTCTCCTCTGTGGTTCCATGAAACATCTCTCTTTTCTCGTAATCAAACCTTTATGGCTTAAGCCAGCTTGATTTGGTTTCACTTAACTTGCCATCAGATGGCCTTTACGAAGAACACACAGAGCATCCATCTCCCCTGGCAGGGGTCACAAAGCTCCCCCGCTGGAATGTGAAATCTGGAGCACTGTGGCATTTTTTCCAGGTCACATGGTGCCCCCAGGATTTAACTGTCCCTTCCTGTGCCCTGTCAGCCCCCAGCAAAGCCTTGGGAATGGGGCCATCCCCAGAGGACAGGTTTCTGAGCACTTCACGTCTACTTTGGCATCATAGATGGCTAAATGTGGGTCCGTTTGGATGTAAGACCTGGTATTTTTGTTGTGATAGATCTCAAGTAGGAAATTGTAAAGCACGCTTACCATGAATAGGGTAACCAGGCAGCACTTAAATGGTGGCAGGTTCCACAAGGGGAATGTGCTGCCACTCCTGACACTCACCGATTTAAGAGCAAACACCGAAACAGGCATTTTGTGTTTCTCCCATTATTACCGTGCACTTACAGCTGTGTTCGCACACGCACTGAAAACGCATGGACAGGCAAGGGTTTATTTTTGCAAACTTGGGGATGAGCTAGCAGATTCTTTTCTGTTTTTAAGAATGACTTCAACTTTGTTCGCTGCTTTCTCTAAACCATCAATGAGTTTTGATTTTTTTTTAAACTTTGAGATGGATAGGATTTAAAATGTTTTGTGATTTGTGTTGTGCTTAAAATGTAGGCAGGCTGCCAAAACACTGAAGGACCCATCAAGTTTTTAAGTTTCTACTCCCCTGCCAAACACCCCTCGCACCACTAGGGGTAAGACATGGGGAAGGAGATTGCTCAAATGTTTTGTAGTTCTTTTTTTTTTTTTTTTTAATTTTTTTTTTTCAACGTTTATTTATTTTTGGGACAGAGAGAGACAGAGCATGAACGGGGGAGGGGCAGAGAGAGAGGGAGACACAGAATCGGAAACAGGCTCCAGGCTCCGAGCCATCAGCCCAGAGCCTGACGCAGGGCTCGAACTCATGGACTGTGAGATCGTGACCTGGCTGAAGTCGGATGCTTAACCGACTGCGCCACCCAGGCACCCCTGTTTTGTAGTTCTGTAGCCAGGAGCGAGGCAGTGAAATATATCGCAGTGAGAAATGGAATTAAGATGTTTCCTTGGTCATTCATTGTAAAAAAAACTGATGATTATTCTGCCAGAAGCGCGCATTTAAAAATATTTTATGTATAATAAATTGCTTGTCGTGAAGACAGGAAGCGTAAACATGTCAGTATTTCCAAGAGATGAATATTAATACTGGACACAGCCTTTGTTCACATGTGTTGTCAAACCAGGAAATTCTTAGTTTGCTGGTAGTGTAGTTTAGGTGGAAAGTGATGAATGGTTATTCCTCCTTATTTAAAAAAAATGGTCTTTGGCTTCATTGGGCTGTTGGAAGCGTCCGAGGGCCACCATGATAAAAGAGCATCATTTTGGGTTGATTTAGACTTCTTTGCATGCTGCTGCCTTTCTGCATTGTAGCACATTGTTCTGCCTTAGAAAAATTTTGAAAGTTTCCCCTGTGTCAGAAGGGGACGAATGAGATTGCTAGCATTCTCCGTCGGTGCGTTTGGCTGAGGCCAGGAGGAAGGGAATGGGCGGGGGCAGCTGCCTCACGGACCACCGACGTTTGGAGAGAGTAGCGTTTAGATACCCAGATGTTCACCTCAAATAATTGGCGCAAGGTCTGGGTCATCAACTGGGCTGGTGGATTTATTGTCGAATTTGTTTTTCTTCTCTCTTTGTTTTTGTTTACAATTCGGGAAAGAAGGTTCCATTCGGTACCCGATTAAACATAAAACTGCTATTTTCTTAGATTGCCTCTTACCAAAGGTAGGTATTAAACTAGCTGTTAAGTGTTTGAAATTACTCAAGTTCTATAAGCACTATAGTTTTATGGATATTCACAGGTCTTAAAATTAAAAGACATGTGGGGCGCCTGGGTGGCTCAGTCGGTTAAGCGGCCGATTTCAGCTCAGGTCATGATCTCGCGGTCCGTGAGTTCGAGCCCCGCGTCGGGCTCTGTGCTGACAGCTCAGAGCCTGGAGCCTGTTTCAGATTCGGTGTCTCCCTCTCTCTCTGACCCTTCCCCGTTCGTGCTCTGTCTCTCTCTGTCTCAAAAATAAATAAATGTTGAAAAAAAAAAAGACATGAAAGGACTCATTCTTGTGGAGCCTGGAACAGATCTAGGACAAGGGGAAATGTTAGTTATTCAGGGACAGATTTTTTTTTAAATGCTAACGATACATACATACCTATCTGCAAAAAAAAAAAAAAATTACTTTTTAAGTTAAAAATGGTATGTTTTTATAGTTAAATTATGCACTCAAAAGCACATTGAGTATGTTAATTTTGTTCTCAGCTTAGTTCCCGTTTCCTCATTTGGGAGAGTTGTGGTCATAGCATATGCAATATATGGTTTTCCACCAAATAGTATAAAATAAGTTGATGAAAGTTGGTCCAAGGGACAGCGAGATGCTCCATGAAAGATGGGGTTCTACAGTTTGAGAAGTTTGTGAAAAGTGTGATTTGTGCTCTCCCTTTGGGATTTACGAAGAGAAGTCTTTTAATAAACAAAGGGGTTTAAACTGGGACTTAACAAGCAAGACCACTTTTCTAAATATTATTTGTTTAGAGCTGTTATTCTGTTATCTCACAGAGCTCTCTGGGAAGCCCTGGTGGAAGTTGTGCTGATTTGATCTATTGCGCTGGGGAGGGATCCTTGTAGGGCTCCAACTGTTGATGGAGCCGTCTTGGCGATGAGTCCATTCCAATGGCACTTTTGCAGTATCCCAGTAGTCGGATTGCTGGGTTTAGTTGTTTCCTGGCTTTTTAGGTCCTGGGACTAGGTCACTATCGCTGCTCTGTAACCAGAGCCTTAACCGATACTCTGACCCTTTTAGAAATACGATTATTTTCTTTGAGCCCTTGTGCTCTTGGGACCAGGTCTCTAAGGAGGACCACTGGCTATGCTAACAGATTGCTGAGGGATTGCCTACCATGTGCCTCTCTGCTCATTGCTGGCTACTCAGACTGCCAGTCATAGCCTGGTTTCCTTCTCTTTGCACAGAATCCTGGATATTGGATGTTACTCACTGAACAAATGTTTATTGAATGCCTACTTTATGCAAGATATTCTTCTTGAGTCTGAATACAGCAGAGAACGTATCAGAGAATTTCTTCTTTCTAATGGAGCTGCGATTGGGGGCAGCAGGCAAAAACAAACACAGACATAAGTAAACAATGATGTGTGCTCTGAATAGAAATAAAACAGGGGAAGAGGGTTGAAAATCTAGAGTGACAGAACACACGGTCATTTTCGATGGTGTGGATTAACCAAATCTTCCTGAGAATCTGTTCTACAGCCCGGCTGTCTATTTCTCCAGTGATCTGATATGGGTAACAATGCCAACTTTGTTATTAAGCAAACTTACTTGTAATACAAACGATACCATGTTGGTAAATAGCCTCTGAGCTAGGAGGTACCACAAATAAACTCAAAGCATCTGATAGAGGTGCCATACTTTGGACTTCTGAGTCCATGAATCCTATAGCTGGCGTGTTGGTTTTGGGGACTCCATAAAATATGCCCATTAATTTCTTGTAAGAGTTATTGGCTCATGTGGGACAGGAGGCTTGTATGCCTGGCCAGCTCCCACACCACCCGAGCGGCTCTCTTCTCCCTGCCCTGGTGTGGAGTGTGGCACCTGACTCACTCCAGTATCCCCACTGCTGAAGAGAAACACCTGAGACTATGGGTTGGCAGGTTTGATTTTATTCCTGTCAAATAGCCTTCGCAGGAAACTGGTGTCACGGGTGGCTATGGCTGGGACTGTCTCCTGAGACTGCATGTTTGGTCTCATGGTGGGCATGGCAGAAGGGGAGATCCTTCTGAGCAGAAGAGGAAGGATGAAGTGAGCCAGGGGAAAAGCATTTTAGGCAAGGGAACAGCAAGTCAGGAGGCTCTGAAGCAGGAACAAGTTTAGTATGATTGACGAAAAGCAACAAGGCTAAAGTAACCTGGGCAAAGATTCTAGAGAATTTTTATACCCATGATTTCATTCACATGCCTAAACTTTTGAAGAAGTCAGTATAGTCAGGAAACAGCCTTCAAAAGCAGTGTCCTCAAAGTTCCATTGTTTTTTCTTTCCTTTTAATACATGTTAATAAAAAAGGGGGGCACCTGAGTAGCTCAGTCGGTTGAGTGTCTGACTCTTGATTTTGGGTCATGATCCCAGGGTCGTGGGATTGAATCCTGTATTGGGCTCCATGCTGGATGTGGAGACTGCTTAGGATTCTCTCTCTCTTTCTTTCTCTGCCCCCCTCTCCTGCTTGCGTGTTCTCTCTCTCTCTCTCTCTCAAGAAAAAACGTGCACTCATGATTCAAAAAAATGTACTTTTCTGTTGTTTTGAAGCAACTGAAGTGTGACTTGTGTTTAATAATGAACACACCTGCTTTCTGTGCTTTCATGGTTAATATCCCATTCCCTATAGCTACACATTTTTCCCCAATATGGGAAATTGGGGAAGATTGAGATCTCTCGGGGGAGATTGCTGCCTCTTCTATTACCCTCTCTTTCTGCAACTTTCCCCTCTCCCCCATATGTTTTATATAACTGACACAATCCTTAACAAGATAAGCATCACTGTCTATAGTTTACAGATGTAAAAGTTAATGACATAACTAGAGTGGAGACAGGAACTCAGATCTTTTCACAGCACCCCGGTGGTTGGATTTTTGACCAATGAGATTTGTATCTGACTGTCTCACTCTTTTACTATATAGTCTGTAGGTGGATTTCTTGGCTTTGAATCTTCCTGTGGTTCCCCTCTGCCTCCCTCTGAATCTTCTATTCAGACCCTAATAGCAATCTGACTTTCTCTGGCTGCTCCTAGTTGTGGCCTCAGATGTTCCACGTCTGCTACTGCTTCTCACACTGACCGTTGATAAGCTATCATTGGCCTGGATTGCCTACTTCTAAATTTTTTTTTTCAACGTTTATTTATTTTTGGGACAGAGAGAGACAGAGCATGAACAGGGGAGGGGCAGAGAGAGAGGGAGACACAGAATCGGAAACAGGCTCCAGGCTCCGAGCCATCAGCCCAGAGCCTGACGAGGGGCTCGAACTCACGGACCGTGAGATCGTGACCTGGCTGAAGTCGGACGCTTAACCGACTGCGCCACCCAGGCGCCCCTGCCTACTTCTGATGCTTTACTCATCATCCGTCGGTGGAATTCTCTGAGCTGGTGTATTCCAACAGAAGGTATGCTCCTAGACAGCAGACAAAGAGATTTGGGGATCTTCCCACTTTCCCATTCCAAATTTGATCTCTTGACATGCATCTCTAGGAGAACTCATCAGAAACTAAGGTTTCTGGAAGTGGATGGGGTTTGGCCAGAGGAACTGAAGTCCAGCTCAGGGTTCAGGGGTTTCCTGGCAACAACAGCGGGTGGGAGAGAGTCATTGCAGAGGGGAGACTATGGCAGACGGAGAGAAGGAATAGCTTCTCCGCCACATGAAAGCCAGATGCAGGCTGTGGCCCAGAGCCAGCAACTAAAGATGGAGGGCCATCCAGACTTGAACAGGAAGCCAGGCAGAAGCAGGGAAGACAGAAGAACTAAAGGTGGAAACCTCCTTTATGACTGTGGTATCTAATAACAATACAGTGCAAGCCACAGGCATGAACTGCAGGTGTGTTTACATTTTCTAGTAGCTACACTACAAAAAAGGAAAAAGAAACACGTGAAACTAATTTTAACTGTATATATTTTAAAAATCTTTATTTTTTTTTAAGTGATCTCTATGCCCATCATGGGGCTCAAACTCACGATCCTGAGATCAAGAGTCATATGATCTTCCGACTGAGCCAGCCAGATGCCCGACAATATATTCTATTTAAATCAATTGTATCCAAAATATTATGCTGTCAGGATGTGACCAACATAAAAAAAAATATGAATGAGATACTTTCTCTTCTTCATACCATATCTTCACAATCTAAAGACTATTTTATACTTAAAGTACATTTCAGTTAGAACTCGCTCATAATTCATGTGGATTCATGTGGGTGGTGCTACCATATCATACAGGGCAGCGGTAAGATCAGGGAGGGAGGCTGGGTGCTGGGGACATAGACAAGCCCTACCTGGTGGCAATTGGACTCTTTTGATAAAGTAACATCGCGAAGCTCCGTTGTCCAACTAGGACTTTGCCTTTTCTAATTTATTACATGAAAATTATAATAAAATTTTATTTAAATTTATTTAAGATTTTTACTCTCAAAAATTATTTTTATAGTAACACTCTTTTATGGGTATGAATTATAGACTGAGTTGGAAAGTGTCTTGAAGGGGTGCATGGGTGGCTCAGTTAGTTAAGCATCCGACTCTTGATTACGGCTCAGGTCATGATCTCATGGTTCGTGGGACGGAGCCCCGCATCTCCCTCCATGCTGACGGTGTGACGCCTGCTTGGGCTTCTCTCTCTCCTCTCTCTCTGCCTTTCCCCTGCTCAGTCTCTCTCTCTCTCTCTTTCTCTCTCTCTCTCTGTCTCTCTCTGTCTCTCTCAAAATAAATAAATAAACTTAAAGTGTTTTGGAGACTATATGCTGAATTTCAAGGGTTGAAATTTATTTTCAACTCCTGAATGAACTATGATCAGTTGGTTGAAACTGCCCAGGCCACTGTGTTGAGTGGGATTCTGAGGTTATGTCTTGTCTCAGTAGGAAAGAGCACGATGATTGTCTGCCGGGGAGGTGGCACATAGTTACCATCCCTGATGTGGTAAAAGGATCTCCAGGTTCTAGAGACCTAGGGAAATGCTTTGCGAATTGTTGAACATCACTGGGTTCTGTTTTCTTCTTTTGCAACAAAGGAGTAACTGCCAGTGCTGTTCAGCATACCAATAAATGCTGGTTTACTTCTCAATTTCTGTTTTAGTATTTAATCAATATTGGTTGAGGGGCCAGTTTGCACTTGGTATTGTCTGTTAATCTGGGGGTTATGATAGCCAAAACACTGTCCTTACCTGTAAGGATCCAGGTTAAAAAATTATGACATTTTAAATAGTGAATAGTCAACTATAATATGTATTTACATGCCTTATTATGTTTCAGAATGTGTTACTACTGTTAAAAGGGAAAGAAAAGGAAAGTCAGGGAAGGCTTTCTGAAGAATGCAGCTCTTGGGTTAAACAGATATATAACCACTCATGGTATTCACAAGAAATAGACTATTTTAAAGGACAGACTAAGAACTGCCTAATTAAATCCCAAAGTGAATTCTTAAGCCTTTCAGTTCAAACCCTGCCAATCTACGATCACATTTCTGAGTTGTGGCTCATGTTGAGTTAGTGGAATTAATACTGTATCTTACAGTCAGCTGTGGATATCATGTGATATCCTTAGTGTCCTGTTTCATAAAATTGTTAAGTGTCAGAAGTCAAAACAGAAACTTTCTATTGTATCCGAAATTCACTGATGCTGTGAGGAGCTGGCATGGTTCCAACACCAGTTGTCGCGTCGGATTATCTCCTCTTGTGGAGACTCGTTGGACAGGCAGAGATTTGTATGAGAGCAGTGGCTGAGCCATTTCACATGTCACCTGCTTCAGTTCCTTCGTCTTTAATTCCAAATCATTTTATTTCCTGTGGCCAAAACGAGTCTTTGAACTTTGCGGTCTTTAATCAGAAGATTCATTATTCCAGAAACATGCCCAGTTTTATGATTAAAATAAGTCAGGCTGCACACATTTCATTTTCCCTGCAAGAACCCAGCAGCAGGCAGTAAAGAATCTGTCAAAGGTTTGCTTTTAACAAATATGGAAGCCAGCTACTTTGAGCCCTGAAGCTGTTGGAGGAATACCAGACTTAATGGATTTATGCATCAAACTTTCTATCTTTCTTTCTTTCTTTCTTTCTTTCTTTCTTTCTTTCTTTCTTTCTTTCTTTCTTTCTTTCTTTCCTTTTTCTTCTTCTTCTTCTTCTTCTTCTTCTTCTTCTTCTTCTTCTTCTTCTTGAGTACAGGGGGATTTTAGGGGAACTTTGGATTTCTGATTGTTCCAAAGGCACCTTTCTCTCGATTAGTTTTTTTCAATTTTACAATTTGTGTCCATTTTACCTTGTGATCCAAGTCAACCTATAGGCACATAACTGAAAGTTGAGTCTCATGATCCAACACGTGTAATTACTTTGTGATGTACTTGTTATTTTTCTGTTCCTTTCTCTTTTAATACGTTCCCTGGAAAATGAAATGGATTGCACAATACACTAAGGGGTTGCGGCCTACAGTCTGAAGTTGGGGTCCTGTCTAGATGTAATGGCTTTCCAAGGATGTGAAGTCCTTGTACTTAGGAGGAAACTAGGTCAAAAGTTGAAATTTACCACTAGTTGGCAGCAAAGGAGCACCATAGCTTCTAACCCTTAAAGGTAGGGGTCTGGATAGGGCCTCTGAAGGTAAATCAAGGTAGGAATGTTGTTTGGTCCAAAGCCTCAAAGCTTTGGCAGTGCTATAGATTTTAGTTTCTGAAGGTCAGGAAGACTTTCTGCTGGTGACACCTGCTTCAGATGACTTCATACGATGTATTATTAAGCATATTTTATTTTATTTTATTT